>NC_134568.1:147640565-147940565 GCF_050947875.1 Dermacentor variabilis | reverse complement strand
CTTCAAGCTTTGTTCGAGCGACCATTATTACTGTAGTTAGCGGAACAATTGCATGTAGCAAAGCAAGAGCAATAGCAGCAAAGATCCGTCGGTCACTGCTTTTATGGCACACAGGAAGGTACTTTAGTAATTAGACGCGTTTGACGGCGCCGCGTTGTATCCGAAGCCATAATGCAAGTGCTCCGTGCTTCTCTCGTGTTTCGTCTGAGTTTGGTCTCTGGTTTTCTTCTTTGTTCCAACTTCCTTACACTTTAGTTAATCTGTAGTCATAGTTGCCGCCACTGTTTCTGGTCCTGACGAGTCTATTTTGATGGCTAATCAAATAGTTAGTAGATTGAAACCCGTGCTACGTATTAGCTCCCGGACCCGTCGAAGCCTACATAACTTATTCCACCGGTCTGACTCTATAGAGCGGCAGCAAAACAAAGAGCTCACCGTTATAATCGAAAAGTCGCGGCTTCCTGGTAGAGCTTCGAGCTAGCATATACCAGAAAAAGAATGAAAAGAAGTAATTCCTGTGGTTCATGCAGCTTATTTTGAAGATAAATAATTAAAGAGGCATTAATAATAATTTGCTAAACCGCTCGCGTAAGGCACTCCTTCGCTCCCGCTTTCTTTTCTCGTCAAGGTGGGCGGTTGGCTCTTGTATTGCGCAAGGGCCAAATGAGAATGAGGAATTATTCATGCTTGTGATGAAGCATCGGGAAACCACGAAGCCTTCGTAATAATATATTATTGTTGCCGCATTCGCTTACTGCGATAAATGGGCTGGATTTTTCTCCGATTGCTATATGCGTAGAACCAGCGCTCTTCAGCTTGAATGTAGCGGTAGTCACGTTGCATATTTTGCGGCGTTATTATCAGCCGCATGCACATAGTTTATGCGCAATGACGACGTCTGTAGTAGGCTTTTCATCGCGGTCAATGCAGAAAAAGCGACAACTGGGCCGTTGCAGGTATCAGCAGAAAAGGTGCAGGAGCAAAGTACCACTTTCAAGCGAATTTTGGTAATCCTCAACTAAATCCACAGAAAGTATGCGACATTACGCTGTTGGATTGGGCCGATTCAAACGATATGCAGTCACCAAATCTGAATGTGCTAACGAATGTATAACAAGTGCTGGTTTAGATCTCACTTTAACATTAATTTGAAACGGATTGATGATTTAACGTATACTGCGAGTTCGTCCTGTGAAAAGAAAGTTGCATTTTACTTCTTTACGGAAATTATTGAGAAAGCAACCTTTTCGGGTATAAATCTTACAAAGAAAGACGTACAAGTCGGCGCAATAGTATTAATCCGATTAGAATTCTTAGCCCACTTCAGTAGTTTTGTGTCTATCTAGCCTCTCTACGCCAGTCTGCAATGAAAAAAAAAAGCCTCCAAAATTTTCCCGATGTTAGGCGGATTTCAACACGTTTCACACGGTTTCTTCAAGCACAGCAGCCCGACGCTTTAGCGCTAGGTGCTGGAGCGAAGTACCACTTTCAAGCGAATTTTGGTAATCCTAAAATAAATCCACAGAAAGTATGTTACATTACGCTGTTTGATTGGGCCGATTCAAACGATATGCAGGCACCAAATCTGAATGTGCTAACGAATGTATAACAAGTGCTGGTTTAGATCTCACTTTAACATTAATTTGAAACGGACTGATGATTTAACGTATACTGCGAGTTAGTCCTGTGAAAAGATAGTTGCATTTTACTTCTTTACGGAAATTATTGACAAAGCAACCTTTTCTGGTATAAATCTTACAAAGAAAAACGTACAAGTCGGCGCGATAGTATTAATCCGATTAGAATTCTTAGCCCACTTCAGTAGCTCTGTGTCTATCTAGCCTCTCTACGCCGGTCTGCAATGAAAAAAGAAAAGCCCCCAAAATTAACCCGATGTTAAGCGGATTTCAACATGCTTCACACGGGTTCTTCAAGCACAGCAGCCCGACGCTTTAGCGCTGCGCCACGAACGCCCGCAGACTGCGAAGGATTAATTCTCAGCGTTAGCACGCTGCGGCTGCGGCTGTATATACTTGCACGTCGTCCACAGTGGGCTGACATATCAAGCGTATAGCCATTTCTGTTACTCTTTGACGACGTACCTGAATTCACCACGATTTTCCAATAGCTATGGTGGTCAGTCGTTGAGCAGCAGACAGTTTGTTTGATGCCATATAGCGCTAGTTGCATTCCTACAGGGGTGGAGTACCATAAACACGCAGGAATTACATTTTGAAGCCCGTAATACAACCCCAGGTGGTAGTCTATCTTAGCCCGTAACCCTTCCACTACGATATTCCTCACAACGAAGCGTGCATGTTTCGAGGCCTAAAACCCATATAATCAAGACTTAGAACCTGTTTTTTTAACTCAACTAGACGTATAAAAAATACTCTTGCGGCGCATAGCGCCCTTTTGTACTTGCGTGCGCATAATAAAGGGATCCAAGCATCGTTCGCGTACGTCACGCTTCCTGCGAGGCACGCAAGACGCCGTTTTCCGAAACGAAGTGCATGGCGGGTATTCTTTAGCGACAAACCCTTACAAAAATTTTTATAAAAAGTCCATAGACAGTCTATAGACATTTGTCTATGAAGTCTATAGACTGTCTATAGACATTTCTTTAGACTAGTCTATAGACAGTCTATAGACTTATGGCCATACTTTTTATAGACTAGTCTATAAAAAGTCTGAGTCTATAGATTGTCTATAGACTGTCTATAGACTTATGGCCATACACTTTTTATAGACTAGTCTATAAGAAGTCTGAGTATATAGACTGTCTATAGACGGTCTATAGACTTATGGCCATACACTTTTTATAGACTAGTCTATAAAATGTCTGAGTCTATAGACTGTCTATACACTGCCTATAGACAGTCTAGAGACTTATGGCCATACACTTTTTATAGACTAGTCTATAAGAAGTCTGAGTCTATAGACTGTGTATAGACTGTCTATGGACAAGTGTATAGGCTTACAGTTCTACTTTTGTAGACTGAAGTCTATAGAATGTCTACAGATGAGATTTGTCCGTAGACATTTTATACACTTCAGTCTACAAAAGTAGAACTATATATATACAGTTCTACTTTTGTAGACTGAAGTCTATGGAATGTCTATATACAAATGTATATAGATAGTCTATAGACATTCTATAGACTTCAGTCTACAAAAACAGAACTTTATAGTCCGATACACTTTTTTTCTATGACATTCTGCAGACATTTGTTAACAAATATGAATTTTTTAAAATCTATAGGCAATCTATATACACAGATATCTTATAGACAAGTCTACAAAGAGTGTATAAGGCCATAACTCCATAGCGGCTATCTACAAGTTAGTTTACATTTTTGTTTACATGCGGTAGCAAAAAGTTTTGAATGTATTTATGCATGTGCACCTGTTCCTTTTCATCTAAACTTATGCATTACCGTTAGTAGATTAATAATGCTTCTGAACCAGCTGTACTTTCATATATGTTGCATAAACAGAAAGAATTTATATAGTGCTGAATCATGCAGTGCGAAAAATAAAACAAATGCACCAGCAATGCATTCACCGTTTTTATTGCTCGATATAATAGATGAATTCCTTAAATTCATGTCGTATGCTATTATGGAAACAGATTAAATATTTACACTACTCCTTGGCAAGCATGGTCGCCAGGCTGGCCTTGACCTTTGTGTCATTAGTCCCAAAGGTGCTGCAGGTGTATGCTGCAAATAAGTAGATGCAGCAATATGAGGCAAAAATAACAAGTGTATATTCTTTGTGTGTTCATTAAGCAGCTTAATATATTTGCTCAAACCATCTAAGTCAATACTTAATGCGGTTTAACTATGACTAATGGCTGCTTGTCAATACAAATCAGCACGTTTATGCAATGTTTTATTGCATGGTATCGTGAACAATTAAACAGTCACAACTGCTGCTCGTGCCAGCAACAGTATGTTCCCTTTTATGACAAGTTCATATATGATGCATTATTGTACTTATCCCCAATGGTCTCTATATTTATTGCTGAAACGTTACCCAGTTGGGCTGTCTGTACATTTTTTTTTTGGCTGGTAGTTAAGTATGCCCGTGCAGAGGGATATTTTCAGAAGACGTGACTGGAATATTCACAGTATCATGCCTAAGATTGTAATTTATTTTGCTTAATACACATTTAAATGTCTTTCTCATACTTTTAAATGAATGGGTGATTGGCCATAACTTCAACGGAAGGCAGATGGGCTGATTGTATCGATATGGTCACTTAATTTGTTACAGGTAATGAGGCCTCTTGGGCGTGCTAACAGGTTTCCAAGTTAGGTATACCACAGGAGCACCCGCAATACCACACGAGCACTTTGTGTCATGGCACGACAGATATGCACCTCCTAGGAAACAGAACTGATAGTATAGTTCGAATGAATTCTATTACAGTAAATTATTTAAGGTGCTTTGAAAGATGAAAATTTTTTCTAGGCTATCGAGGTTCAGGACGTTTAGTTAACGCAAAAAAAACACATATTGAGTAAGAAATGCCTTGTCAGTAAGCTTGACATTCTTTTACTTTTCAATAAATGGAACCAATTTCCTTCAATTTTTATCAGGTGAAACGTTTTAAAAATATATTTAACTCAGAGATTCTCTGGAAACTTTGTATGACATATAACAAGACAGCATACCTATGTGGCCATTTTAAAATTTCCCGATCTTTTTCCAAGCCTTCCCTGGCTGTTTTCATGAAAATTTTCTGGCAATGTATGACGCCTGCAGCTTAAGTGTAATAAAAAAATATTGTGGTTTAATGCTTGCCAAGTACTGCCAGTCCATAATATTTAGATAAAACGAATAACACGTCAGTCACTTGACATGCAGTATTAGATTCAACTGACTTGAATCCCTTGATTAATAAATCTGACAAGGGCTTCGGCAAGTTCGTAATTGATGGCCACACGAGTACAGCACGGAAGACACAGAGACACACGTAAAGCAAATGCAACAATGTGAGGAAAAACTATACAATGAGTTATACAATTAGTTATTTTTACGGTTCAATAGCAGTTTTCAATATAATTTGCTCTCATCACTTATGCCTCTAGTTAACTTTGTTTACCTCTGACTAAAGACTACATGGCAATATTAATCAGTACCATTATGATGCTTCGTTATACTACAGTATGATAAGCAGTTAGACAACCGTAATGGTCGTCGGTGCCGGCAACGGTACGTTTCGTTTTAAGACAGGCTCATGTGACACACAGTGTACTTATAAAAATAAAAGAAATTCGAGAATCCTAAACGATTCCTATAATAATACTTGTTGAAACAAAGATACCCGACTGGACTGTGCACATTTTTCAGGTGTTAATTCAATATGCCCGTGCCGAACGAACATGCTCAGCATACTGACTGCAGTTTTGAACAATCACGTTAAGATTTGCAATTTATTTCCGCTTAGAACAGTCTGCAATGTCTCTTTTCTCATACTTCGAGATGAATACATTTGCCACACTTTCAGTAGAATGCACATGAATGGGGGCGTACTGATCAGGTTACTTATCAACTAAAACATGTTACGATCTCTTAGGTGTGTTGATAAGGGTAGAACAAATGCAATGCCCACTGAATTATTTGAATAATCTGTGCGTTATCTACTTAGAAAAGATCACCAAATTGATAATCTGGCTCTTTTTTCTTTTGTACAGCGCATATTGTATGCAGTCTGTGCAAGACGACGGCCCTACATGCAACAGTAATGAAAACCGGAACACGTATTACGTACGACAATGGCTTCATACCATGCACGATTAGCACAATGCGAATCTGCGCCCGCAGCTGCCTTGTGATTAAGAGCACGTAAACTGCAGAACGCCGAAGCATCGGAAGCCGCTTAACGCTTTTCATATAGCTCGAAAGATAACTTCTGCTGCTAAATTGTTTAAAAAAAGAGACAAAAAACAAATCTTCCAACTACCGTCAAACGCAATGCCTTCAGTTTGAAACGTGTAAAGGTGTTCCCGGAGCGACTAATTTATTGTTCTCTAATTTTTTCGGCTAAGTTGCGAAGCTGCAAGTGAGTGAGCTTATCGCAGGTTTCATGCTCCAAAAGCGTTTGTGGTTGCATATAAATAGATTGGGTGAATCTAGAGATTTCTACTAGATATTTCTTCAAGTCTCGTGTTTTGCTTGCTGTAACTTCCCAAAATTATTTAGATTGGTTGCCAGGAACCTTAAAAATACTGCTACTATTAAACTATGCGAAAACGGCAGCGCACACACTGCTGATGCATACCCCGCAAACACGGCCTTTCATCCGAGTACGCTAGCAGTTATTCAACTATGCCTGTCTGTTTGAAAATTCTTGATGCTAACACAATTTCGAGATATATACGTAAAGCGTGTCACGAGAATTTCACTACACATACGGTGCAGCATTCATCGCGGCCGGATCAAGCGCCACTAAATGAGATCTACCACACTGTCTGCCCAACACACACAATCCGCTTAGTGGTAGCTCAGTATCAAGTTAAAACATGGTGTACTTCCTTTTTTACGCACCTAAGCTATAATGATAAAATCAACAAGCACGAGCGATCGCTCGCCGTAAAACATTCCGTATAGTAGAAGCGAGAACAAGAGCGCGTTATCAAACCATGTCAACGACAAACCGACACTATGCCCGAGTCGCCTGCGCTACATGCAGCCGGTTCGCGCTACGAAATGCGCTCACATAATCATGAGGTATTGACGCAAAGCGTCTTTGATAAAGCTTACCATTCAGTGTAGTTGACGTGTGATGCCACAAAGACACGCATACACAGACACCAACGTTCAGGGACACACCGCACACCGGCACAACCGTTTACGTGCCTGGCGCACTCGTTGAGACGGCGCAACGCCGCGCATGCGCAAGAGCTCCGAGCATGCGCAGGAGCTCCGCGCGGAGGGCGTGCGCGCTCGGAGGAGTGTGAGCGCCTTTTCCTCCTTCATTTTTTTCTTTGTCTCTTTCTCTCTCTCTGCGCGCCATGCGCGCCGGAACGGGTGGCTTTTCTTTTCCGTTATACATTTTTTTCGTGGACGAAGGATATGCGCTGGCAGGTTGTATGACAAACGCTGTGGGCTATCGTATGAGACTGGAACGCTAACATGAATGCGCTGTTTGTAAAAGCCGTTACGGGGCCCTTCAGACGTTTTAGACGCATTATTGCCAGAGTCGATGAGTAATACAGCGTATTTGTAGCATATCTTCCAGCGTACCGCCAAATGTGATGCCCGCACGTATGTTAGTGCTAATTTTCTGTTCGGATGGTAGGTCAAAGCAATCAGTACAGCATTGAGGTACTCATATGCGTGGCTGCGCAGGCATACCGCCGGCGAAATACTGGGTGGGCTCAGAGAATTTGGCACCTATTTTAAGTGAATGAGAAACTTTGATGAGTTTATAGTGCAGGATATCAGGCAACAAAAGTCGCCCGATGTTAGTGACGCAGCCGAGATATGAAGACAATGTGAAATGTATCCGAGAATCGGACGGCACACAACGCGAACACCACATGCGCGACATCGGTTCATGGCACATTCACAAAGTCCGCGTTGTCAGCTACAAACATTACGAGTGTCTTTGCTGTTAGCTTGATGCCTGTTTCGAATCCACTTCTATCTGAAGCTGGCGTTCATAACATATATTTTAACAATTGGATCGGCGTTTTGATTCCGTTATTCTACTGCCGCAAAAGTGATGCGACAACTGTGAAGACTGTTTTGGGATTGCTGAGAGCGACTACGTAGATCATATGTGGTCAACAAATGCGGAGGTATACACTATGTGTATACTAATGTCTACAAATAGGCTCTACAGCAATCTCAGCAGTATACAACTTTAGTGGCTTATATCAAATGCAGCTATGTATTATCCACCGGTACCTACGCTTGGTTACAGCGTACACGGGTTGGGCCCAGATTAACGATGTTTGTCTATTGTTAATCTATAGACATGCAAGACCACGACAACTCAGAGGTGGTGAATTCACCACCTGGTCTGCGGGCTTTCCCCACTTATTCGCCACTTTCGCCACATCTTCACCATCTGACCTTCACCACCTGGTATTCGCGAAGTGTACGTCCGGGAAGCAGCCAGGTTTAGGGCCTTCGGGTGCCTGGAAGACCTTGGTGACTCGGACGGTGCCTGCTCCGCCGCGATCCTCGTTCGGTGCAGCTGCACCGAACGCAGACTAGCAGTCTGCACGGTTTGCCCGCCGCGCCGGGGTTGCGGTGCCGTCGTGCATGAACCAGTGCCATATCATCGCGTTCGCAGAGGGCGGGGGGTATGGGAACTCGGAATTACATATTATCGACTTTCTTCTATAGACATTCAATACACCAGGAGTAGAGAAAAAAATAGAAACCTTGTCGACTATTGTCCACAATATAGAGAGTCAACAAACAAAGTATGGACAAAAATAAATAGAAACTGTATCGGCTTTCGTCTACAGGTAGTCCATATAGAGGGGAAGTAGACAAAGAAGAAACAAACTCCTTATCGAATTTTTTCTATAGACCGTCTATAGACTGCGAGTAGACAAAAAGAAATAGAAATCTTATCGACTTTCGTCTACAGAAAGTCTATAGACAAAGTATGGACAAAAATAGATAGAGACTGTATCCACTTTCGTATGTAGGTATTCTATAGAGGGGAAGCAGATAAAAAGGAAACAAACACCTTATCGAGTTTTTTCTATAGACCGTCTATAGACTGCGAATAGACAAAAATAAATAGAAACCCTATCGACTTTCGTCTATAGAAAGTCTATAGACAAAGTATGGACAAAAATAGATAGAGACTGTGTCGACTTTCGTCTGTAGGTATTCTATAGAGGGGAAGCAGACAAAAAAGAAACAAACACCTTATCGACTTTTTTCTATAGACCGTCTATAGACTGCGAGTAGACAAAAAGAAATAGAAACCCTATCGAATTTCGTCTATAGAAAGTCTATAGACAAAGTATGGACAAAAATAGATAGCGACTGTATCCGCTTTCCTCTGTAGGTATTCTATAGAGGGGAAGCAGATAAAAAGGAAACAAACACCTTATCGACTTTTTTCTATAGACCGTCCATAGACTGCGAATAGACAAAAAGAAATAGAAACCCTATCGACTTTCGTCTATAGAAAGTCTAAAGCCAAAGTATGGACAAAAATAGATAGAGACTGTGTCGACTTTCGTCTGTAGGTATTCTATAGAGGGGAAGCAGACAAAAAGGGAACAAACACCTTATCGACTTTTTTCTATAGACCGTCTATAGACTGCGAATAGACAAAAAGAAATAGAAACTTTATCGACTTTCGTCTATAGACAGTCTATAGACTTTATATCAACAAAAGTCCAAATCTATAGAAAGGAAAGGTCGTCTATGAAAAGTCTATAGACTTTCTATAGACAGTCTAAAGTCATTTTTGTAAGGGAATCTTGACGTGCGCCACTGTGCTAGTTTCTTTTACAGAAAATGACCTTCAAGAAATGACAGACTTTAGTCAGTAAGCATATCGCCTAAACTCTAATTAATCGTCGGCCAGGTGTCCCTTGAAACTTGCTGTGCCAATTGTGTACACTTCTCTGTATACAACCCTTTTGCAAAAAGAGACTAGCGTTATCTCTCGCAGGTGAATTTCGAAGAAAAGTACTCGATTAAAAAAGTCCACAAGCTTTAGTTGGCGCAAGTGTCTGGAACGCCGACGCCAGGCGGCCTCGTGCAGTGTCTTGAGAAAGCTGCAGACGGCCCTTTACAAATCTCCTAAGAGCTCAGTAAAGAGCCCGAATGCAGAATGTGTACGCGGTCCGATGCGTGGTGTGAGTTTTCGTTTTGTTACTTAATCCCTCATAGGTTTCGTATAGGGCTTAGGGCAAGTTGCGGCTGAGTTGTAGCTGACATTTTCAGTGAGACCCACCTCAAGCAAACGTCAAACCGGGATCCTTACTTTGTACGTTTACCCCCGAAAGCTTCTCAATCTCACAATACTGCGAGCAATGCGACAAAAAGATGGGTTCGAATGCGCATTAAAAATAAAGAGGGGGATTGGAAGAGAAAAAGAAACAAAGAATCATAGCAAAGCGATTGAGACGACAATCAGTGCAGGTGCGAGAGCATTTCAGAAGCGCCGTATACAAGCATGCCGACCGGGGTATTTGAGAATCTGGATAGAATGAAAGGAGTTTATTTTGCGACAGCCAGTTCTTCGACGACTTCCGTTTAATCGGTCGCTGTTGGTATTTCTCAGCGTTTTTCCGACACAGCAAGCCGCAAGTAATAAATGGTATTTCAGGCACTCTACACTCGAAGCCCTTTGCCCCGCAGATCCCCATTCTCGCTGCCCTGCCCTACCATCGCGACGGCTCATGCCGTATAAATCTGGCCCGATCCGTTATGAACCCTCTTCTCTGCTTTAGTCGGGAGCGGACTGCTTTCAAAAGTTCGGTGACCGCCATTTTGTCTCCTTGTTGGGGGTCGGGGGGCAAGCGGGCGACACGTGCGCCGATGCGATAAAGAGACCACCAAGAACTCTGCTCAAACGCCTTGTCAACAACACTATGCAAGGACGGCGGAGTAAAAAGAAAGAAAGGGAGGGCGAATGGTGTCGTAGAATAAACTGCCGCGCGTTGCTTTCTTTCGCAGCGCTCTCACTTTATCCTGAAATGTAGCAGTATATAACCTAGACAGAGATAAAAATGAAAATCGAGAAATGTCGACGCATAGAAGGATTTCAACATACTCATTCTTATTTATGTATTCAAGAAATTCTTCGCTAGACGCCATGTAACTCACCCTCATTCATCCGAATTTATTATTCTTTTTTGTTTGTGTGTTTGTGTGGGTGCATGAATAGAAGTTGCGTGAAGGATGCCACTTCCTCGGCTGGATGTGACACTGCGCACTTGAGTCTCGCGCAGGCGAAGAGGGTGAACGAATCAAAGACTTGCAAATGAAAAACTCAAAGGCAGCTCAAAACAGTTCTTAAGTAGGCCAAGGATTTTTCTGTTCTCTTTGCGTGCTTGTAAGCGGGACGCAGTTCTTTAAAGCCGGCTTCGCTCGATATGCATGCCATCGTCTCTGCAGTAAAGCAAATGAGAATGCATATGCGTTCGAGTCTGATGCAGAATATAATCCTTTTAAAATTACTTGGTTTGCCAATGCGATTTTATTTTGAAGCTCGTTCTCCTCGTGTAAATATGAATATCAACTTCCGCGCATCGCTCTATAGCAGACCGCTCTCCGGAATGAAGACACTATGCGACTGCGACATTGCTGCTTTCTCGATGCCTCTTGACCTTGTACATTTTACAGGCTTTGAGCATTATAGTTGTTCTTTCTTTCTCCCTTGTCTCTGCGCTGCTTTGCCAGGGGACACGCTCCTTCTTCAGGCCGACCACAACGGAATAACTATACGTAGCTTCCAGAGATACGCAACTTCGCTTAACCATTGGTTTCCCTGTAAACAGCAATGCGCAACAACCGCTGCCAGACAAATCTTTAAAACCGCGATGACTATTTCGAGACTACTTAGTGCTGAAAGGGTCGGTTCTTCTGAGGGACATTTGTTTAGTTCTTTCATTTTAGCGTTGTTCGTTATTTAGATTAAATCTCAGTGTTCCGCTTGTTCTCACTTTGCATAGCTGCTACTATGAAGACGCTCTGGCCTGGAACGGAATTCGCACTTGAAGCTTTTGCTTTACTTGGCGTTTACCTTCTTGGCACCTTCTCAGAAAAGCAATCAACGGCAAGCCAATCTGAAGTTTCTGCTTCGTGAACCTACGCACTAAAAGTTCCCCTCACACAAAGAAAAAAAAATCAAGTCGCTGTCACCGAAGGCTTATATATTGCAGATTGCTCGGTAACGCAATGCAGCATGAGAGACCTGATCACGTAAACTATAGAAAACGCAAAGCAGACGCGTGCTTTCTGTATTTGTTAGAACTGCGCGCCTGCGGTAAAGAAAGAGAAAGCCAACGTGAAGAACAAACCATAGCACGCAATATCTTTTAGAAGTAGTGACAGTAGTGAAGAAACGACCGACGGTACAAGAAATAGACGGAAAAATTGAAGCATAACTGACAACAATAGGATTTCGCTGTGCACCAGCCACGTTAGGAAATGAACCGAAGGGCCCTCTGGGCAGAGTGAGGCAGCTCGCGTGTGACAACCAGCATCGCTGGCGTGAACTCAAAACCCGCCTAGGGTGCACATGTGCGCCAAACCACATGGGCCAGTCGGGGCCCAGAATCATAGAAACTAGATTCACAGGCGGGTAATCTTGCGACATGGGTTTTGCGTCACTTTTGCCATATTGCATGTTATTATTGCTTTGACAAAGTCTGCATGGCATAGAGAGATCAGGCAAACTACACGGAATCGTGCTCGCTGTATGGAAAAGTTTTGCTTTGTATGCTGCCGCAAAGCAACAGCTTCAAAAGTTCTGGACAAACTTAGGCTATATTAAAATGTTCGCTGGCCGCCTTACTCACGACGGATCTATTGCTTACAGAGAGTGAGCATAGAGGAAAGGCAGGGTGGTTGAGCAAGACTGGGGCCGGTTGGCTGCCGTGCAATGAGAGATGAAGGCAAAATGTGAATATGAATAGGCGAGGCAGATCGTTAAGGCACAGTTAAGTCCTGGGTACACAATAATGTTCAGCGCTGTTTGACAAAGGGCTGCTCGGGCCGGCTGTCTTCATAAACCGCAGCAGCTATTGGAGCATTGTGAAGTAGCGACAGTGAAGCAATGGTCTCGAAATCTTGCCCTCTGAGGAAGGCATTCTCTTTAGCTGGCTTAGGGCGATTCGAAGAGCAAGCCCTGTGATATTTAAGGAAAACTAGCTACAAAAGAGGCGTCTTATGCTTTTTTGCGCAGGCATTGGCATCTCAGTCAAACGTATCCGACATTCTATTTAAAGACAAACAAGCGTTGGTGAAAGAAACGCCCAAACACAAGCTATACTGTAGGGTTGCTTATCATCAGGAAAGACTAAGTAACAGGTGTAGGAAAATATGAGCGCTGCTGAGGTTTTTGAAGTCAACCGAATTCAATAACAATTTGCGAGGCAGGGATGGGGAACATTCTACTGCTACTCTAGCGCACTTCAATTCTGTCCACTGTCCTCCTCTTTATATTTCTCTTCCCGTTTTTCCTTTCCCAATGTTGAATAGCGAACCGCGCTTAGCCCTGCTTAACATCCCTGCCTTAGATCTCTATCCTTTAGATGGGCCGAGCGAGTAGAAGCGATAGATAGTTAAATGAGGCGAATCCCATTCCGGTGAAGTCATGTCATGGCCAAGCGTGCATGCCACGCACGTTCTGGACAACAGAATTCAAGCAAAATGAGCTTATCGATGTACAAGTACTGTGCGAGCAGCTTCGCCAGCACTGTCGTTGCCGGAATTGCCGCAATGCATTGGTGGCCACTGGAACACTACAAACGCGCGTCGCAATAAAAATAAAGCAGTGCAAGAAAGCGAGCACACGCTTTTACACATATTCGTTGTTTTCTGCGGTGTTTTCCTCCAGGCGTCCAATGGCAGTCGGACTGTGCTTCTATCGCTTTACTAAAAGGACAGCACAGTATTATTATTTTTGGAATCAATCAGCCAATCAATCAAGAAGGGACGAGGAAGAAGAAAAGAGATAGATTAAATAGGGAAGGCCGTGAGGGTAACCGGTAGAGAGGCTTATGGTTTGCTACTTTACGCGGGAGAGCAGGTAAGGAGCGAAAGAACGATGAAAAGAATACTGGAGAAAGAAAGCAAACATGCGATAAAATAGGAGGAGGTGGGGAATGCCCAAGGAGCATCAAAGTGCCTCAACCGGCTACTCGAACGTAGAGACTTAAATAGCGCCTTGACCGACTTCGGATCTGAAAGCGGCGGGTATGCTGATAGGTACAATTCGAGACTTCGCGGGCTTCAGTAATGGAATAAAGCAGCTGTATTTTCAGTCGTGAGGAACGGTAATGTCGTGCTTAACCTAGTCATAGTGACAGGGGAGGGAGCGACGTGCTTTTGGTCTAGGTATAACCAGGCAATGTATTGTTACGGAGACAACACACTTCATTCCACCAGGCTATGACGATGCATTGCGGAAGAACGAGAGAGCGATGGTATGAAGAAAAAAAATAGGAAGGGTGGTTAACCAGAACAGTGTTTGTTTGGCTACGCTATACATGCAAAGAGAGAAGAGGAAATAGAAGGATGACCGATAGAGACTGCTCCCTGAACACATATATGCTTAGAAGAATTACAAAGGCCCCAAACATAAGGTATAGCGTCTTCAGAGACTTGTTTCCGAAGGCGCACGCGCTTTCAGCCAGGAAAAAGATTTCTGTACATTTTACTGTGCACTGTAGTTCCTACACGGGTGAGCCAAGTCTTCGTAATATCCGCGTACCCGGAAAGAGAAAAGATCTGTTGGCATGATAGTTATTGGAATAATTTCACATGAGGAGGAAACAACTTATTTGTATCAGCGATATGTCTGAGGCCCTGCCCCGCAATGAACACCAGTTCTTAGCGTGTACGTCCGAGTAAGCATTCATTTTGGCAATTCAATTTATATTGCTATCTGATCTGCTTTCTATGGGCAAATGTGTTTGCGCTCATTGTCAGCTTCATTAAGAAGTGTACCTGTCTCCCCTGAATACAGTTAGTTGGGAGTGATGCTCTTTCCTGTTGAGTCGTCTTTTAGCAAGATTTAGCGTCTTTTCCGCCGAAGGAAGAACCATCTAGACCAGCAACAAGTTGTGGTAGGCCAATTTAATCTATATATAGCACATCCACAGGGGATGGCTCGCTTTCGACGCGGACGCTCGTCAATAGATAGCGTTATTGACCTTGTAACATATGTACAATACCGGAAACACCTGAAACGAATCACTGTGGCCTTATTCCTTGATATTAAAGGTGCATATGACAATGGGGATCAGCATGCAATTCTGGACGCCTTAGAAGCTGTAGGGATTCGTGGGCACGCTTTCGCTTGATACGCAGCTACTTGAAGGGAAGATGTTTCGTTAGTTTGACCGAAGACGTGCCAACGCCGTCTAGTTATACCAGTCGTGGTGAACCGCAAGGCGAAGCACTCAGCCCTACCCTGTTCAACCTGGTGCTCGTCGGTCTCGCCGATTCGTTACCGCAAACCGTTCACCTCTCCGTATATGCAGACGACATTTGCATACGGGCTTCAGGAGGGACACATGTACAAGTCCGCGCATGACTTCAGAAGGCTTCAACGGTCGGGTCAACGTACCTAAGAAGGCAAGGCCTGGAGCTTTCCCCTGAGAAATGGGCACTCGTTGCTTTTACTCGCAAAGCGATGGCCCTGTATGCTTTGCGCATTAATGATCAAGCTGTGCGATACAGACGAACGCACCACTTGGCGTCATCATTGATTGAGACTTGTCTTGGAGCCCTAACGTCTCGTACATCACAAAGCGTTTGGACGTCATTGTGGACCTTCTTGCGTTTCTCGGCGGGAAGTCCTGGGGCGAAACAGTACCATCTGTGTCGTAACTATATAAGGCACTGTTCTTGGGCTTCCTGTGGTACAGCTTACCTGTACTCGGAAATACTTGCACTAAAAATATCCGCAAACTCCAGAGTGTGCAAGCACAAGAACTCAGAACTTGTCTCGGTCTTAAAAAACTTCGTCATTAATTGCGACAGTGGCCATTGCCAGAGACGCTCCGACACCTGACTCGGGTTCCCTCACACCATCTTGCTTGCTTGCTTGCTTGCCAGCAAGGAGGCCACATTCAACTTTTGTCAAAAATATCATAAGACATCAGTCCTACTTGCCATCCCAATTTACGCCTGCTAGACGATTATCAGACCCATTGTGGTGTCTGCACCGGCAGCAAGTGCAACTAACAATTCCAGGCATCAGAAAGAAAGCCGGAGTGCGGTTGTAAGCTTCGAAGCTAGCAACTTTGGAACACATTCACAATGCGCACAGATTCCGGCAACATGTCTACACAGATGGTTCGGTAAAACTCAACAGCTCTGCTGCTGCAGTCATCATCCCGGCAAAATCTGAAGAAATCAAATTAAATTCTTAATGTGTGAAATCAAATTAAAAACTTAATGTGTGACCACATTGACGGGTGCTGAACTTGCGGCACTCCGTGCTGCACTTGATTTCATTAATCAGGAACCACTACAACAATGGGCAGTCTTTAGTGACTCCAAGGCAGCCCTACAGTGCATAAAAAGCCCAATACGCCACCGACCCAATGAACAACTGGCCTCAGAAATTCAGCAGATATATCATCGCAGCCATGACAATCGACACAACATAATCTTTCAATTGCTTCCAGGACATTGCCACATCAGCGGGAATTACTATGCCGACGTAGCCACCCGATCTGCACATGAAAGGGGTCAACGTGTCTTGATACCGCTTTCGCGAACAGACGCTGCGGCTGGGCTGCGATTGATGTCCTGTGAATGTACTTTGCCTCTGTGGGACTCGAAGGTTTTCACCATCTGCCGTTTGTGTTCGTTGTGTTCGGAGATACGGATGCACTTACCACCTGGGTTACCACGACGGGAACAGACCATGCTGCACCGTCTGTGGCTTGGTGTGGCATTTACGAACTCATATGCTTTCCTTATTGGAATGGCCAACAGCCCCACGTGCGAGACATGAAACAGCGATGAGACGCTCGCACATATTATCTTTGTTTGCCCGCGATATAGCGCCCAGAGACAAGTGATGTGCAGAGTACTGGACCAGTTGGACAATCTTCCACTATCAGAACTCAAAGCTTTAGGTTAGTGCTCCCAAAAAACCTCCGCGCTGAAGGCCTTACTGGCGTTATTGAGGTTCCTGCGGTCTATGGGGTCTTCACTATATAGACTCTAAGAACGCCTCTCCCTACCCCTCTTTAATGTACGCGGTTTGTTCATGCTCGTCTCCCTTTCTCGCTATTTCCCCCTTCCACTCTTTTTCTCTTTTTATCTTCCTTAACCCTTCCTCCCTTTCAGTGTAGCCAACCGGAACTACCCCTGGTTAACCTCCCTGCTTTCTATGCATCGTTTTCTCTCTCTTTGTTCAAATCTTCGCGACGCCCTAAAACAGACTGGCCGTCACATTTCCTTCGTATCCATTGTTCGTCCTAAGTGACTTTCACTATCTCGCCATTAATTGGTGCACTGATGTTCCCTCAATAACATTTTTGCCGACTGCACGTCTTTAGTATGTGTTTAGATGTCAATTTAACGCAGCTTGCCCTCAAGCCAACTCAGCTAATCTATTTTATTTAATGATCACTACGACACCCCAGCTAGTTTACGCACTAACTTACTTACCAGGCCTGGTGATCATTGTGATTGTCGCATAACGCCGTTTGATTTACGGATTTATGTTCATTCTATTACATTGTCCAAAGAGGTTCACAATTTTTGAAAGACTGACATTGACTTTACTAACAGGGTGTTACAATAGTTCATCACTGACTACTTTCCTAATTTTCACTCAAGAACCGCTGAAAAAAAAGCTGGTGTTTACTGAAACGGGAAGTCCTTTCACAAATTAACTGCTACTTCCCACTTCCACATGTCGCCTCTAACTCACAGGCACCATATTTTAATTATTGAACGTCGTAAATGTCTTCCAAATGAAAAGAGGTTTTCCCGGTGCATCAAAGCAGGTAATATTGCAGGGTGTTCGTGCACCTACGTTTCTGCTGATACATGAATGCAAACTATATCATGCTTTCCAAGAGCACATTTTATCAAGTTACTTTGCCTTCAATCCTTGGTGCAAGCCTAATCAGTGAACTTTTTTGGAACATTTGCGGTGACGATAAGTCGTCCTTGATTCAAGTGCGCGACGAAACTGATGTTTCTATGACGCACGATGACTACTTCGAGTAGTAGTCAATGTATTCTTGTCATTCTTTGCACCTACCTCACCCACTTCTTGCCCTGATATCCTGGTGGCTGATTGCTTTCCTATGAATCCTGTTTCTTTTTATTCAATTGGTATCGCTAAATTGATTACAAAACTGAAGATCTCTTTCTGCGCTGCGTTTATAATATTCATTCTAAGCTCTTTAAAAACTCAGTGACACAGTCTTCTTTAAAGTCGTGTAACTTTTCGCACTGTCACTTTAGTGCTGCGCTACACCTAATGAATGGAAAGGGGGAATGTCTACCCCTTGCGTAAAGCAAGTCGCACTAACGCTTCATTTGATTATTCGGCCATATTATTACCAAGCGCACCCTGTGCGCTCACAGGACATCTCATTTAATCGCCATCTTATAGTTTTTCTTTACTCAAACTCAGTTTTCCCCAGCTGTCAGCATGTTTTGTAAAATAAATAAATAAATAAATAAAAAGATACACAGCTTTACGCATTTGCCAAGCCCCCAACGTTCTCTCAGAATTCTGCCACCATTTCACATTTTCAAAATAAGCAAAAAAATAATAACGAAGAAAGGGAGAGAGGAGGAAATCGGTGGAGGATGGGGGAACGTGGTAGCTGATGATGTGGCGCCCAATCAGATAAAATGAAGGCCGCGAATTCAGAGTGAGCAAACACTAGGAACGAGCGGTAACCGATGTATACACTTCAAGAAGGCTTGTGAGCCGAGGCAGCCATTTTTATTTACTCGGCGTTGCCATCGAAACCATTAATATATACTATATAGCATATAGTATTTCTTAACAAAAGTAATACAGGCGGCTTCATAATTCTTCACACGCGCTCTCAGAGACACTAACGCAAGCTGTCGTATGAATTTTCCCCGTGTTCCACCATGTCGGCGGCAATATGCAGCCATTTGCGAGCATGGCCACATCCCGCACTCGGTTTCCCCTTGACAGCTAAAAATAAACTGGATAAATGCCGCGTGCGGCAGCTATATCGTGCACATGGATAAAATTGGACGCTTACGAGCAGATTATGATGTCTGATTGTTTGGGCATGTTCTCACTTAGTGAAACTTTAAGAAAAAAAATGCGGACCCCACGCACTGTGGGAATCGATGCAAGCGAAGCTTTCTGTGCTGTTTACTTTGATTGACGATAAATAGCGGTTACGTTGGCGGCGAATGTTTAATTTTTTCAACGTTTAGTCCAACACGATAGTGGTGAGTTGTTAAATGTTACCTTACGTGCACCACTACCGTTTGTTGGCGTAGTACGCAGAACACACAGGGGGATGTGCTTGCTTGGCGCGTTGTTGTGCGTTATAATTCATAACCTTTGAGCTGGTTGAGCATCGTCATTGCCTCACATGGCACGTCGCATCGTGGCAGAAGTATTAAACTTTAATTGCATTATGGGGCAGTCCGTACCAAAACCACAATAGGATTATGAGGCACGCCGTAGTGGCGGACTCCAAATTAATTTGGACACCATGATGTTCTTTAACGTGTCCCAAAATCTAAGTGCACGAGCCTTTTTTATTTCGCCCCCGTCGAAAGGCGGCTGTTGCTGTCGGGATTAAGCCTGCAAACTCGAGTAATGAGATAGCCACAAATCTACCGCGGTGGGCACAAAAGTTGATCTGATGTGCGACCGCTTTCGTAGTGTCGCCTAGACCATACGGTGCACATTAATGCGGTTCTGCTCCTGCCCGTCTGGCGTAAGATGTCTGCTTGACAAATTTCCATGGTGTTTATTTTTCAGAAACAGCAGAAACGTACCGTGCGTACTTTGAACTTAACTTTATAGCGTTTGCCCGCAACCTTCTATAATAGTAGCGTTTCCTTGCCTTCTCGCGTATCCTCCATCGCCTCCCCCCCTCAATACCCACTCCTCGTCTCCACCATTCTATCCAGCTTCCCCTTGGACTTCAACTGCCATGCTTTTCTTTCGAGAAAGCCGTATGGGTTTCCTTTGCAGCAATAGCTACGATTGTGTGGGTGTCTAATTTTCCTTTTATTAATTACTGATCTCCACGTTTCAGGTTTCCGCCGAACTATTACGTCAACACTCTGACTTTTGCTACGAGTTGTTGATAAGTTCGACTTCGCCCTGCTATCTGCAAGCCGCCTGGTTAGCTCAGATGGTAGATCAGATGGTTTCCGGGCTGCCCTGGAAAGGCGGTGGTCCCTCGCCGTGGCGTAGTAAGGGAGCCGTGCGCCCGAGATGCCAGTTCTTGGGGGGAGGGGGGGGGGGGAGGGGGTGTCATATATGTCTGGAGACCGCCTCTTTCTGCCGGCTTGACTGGGCGTAAATGGTAAATAATGCTCCGGTAACCAGCAGCCCGAGCTCATGTACCCGATGTGCCAGATGTGTAGTGCCGCAAAATTGTCGGCTGCAGCTTTCTCAACATCCTACGTAATAGTTGCACAAATGTGTGGGCGAAAAAATTTAATGCGCTAAGTGGTTTCTGTGCCGTCATTATGTATACAAAGTTCCATTTATCAGTTTTGTATCGTTTGTATTATTCGTGTATCAGTTTCGCGGAGTTCTATAAAAACACTGTCTCCCAGTCCTAGCTAACCGTCTCTATAATTTTGTTGTGTGACTTCATGCAACAAATAAAGTGTGTTGTTCTAGCTGCACGGAATTTTATAAAAACGTAAATTTCATGAGCTTATTTCCCGCTACTCTATCACGTCATGTGTCTTTGTGACCACTAGGGAAACAGGGGGAAGGCGGGAGATGGAAATTCAAGACGATGATCAAAACGAGAACAAGGTGAAAGCGGGAGCCAACGTTTCGACAAGTGGACTTGTCTTTTTCAAGGCGACATATGCTTTCCTCGGCACAGTATATATAGGTAGGGTTCCTCTAAAGGGGAGAGGGGATAATGCGGGTGGGTGCGGCATGCGAGCGAAGGTGCGTTAACGGCGAGGGTGTAGAATTGAGAATAAAGGAGTGCTGTGGCACAAGGGCGGTGACAAGGCCGTCTGTCAATCGCATGTCAACGGCCGTGTGTCAGTCGGCGTGTCAACGGCGTGCACAACACCCCTCTATTACCTGCTTCGCTAGTGGCCGTGGGATATCCTGGGGCCCTATAACGTAAAACTATTCCAATGTTTTTATTCAAATCTGCTGACGTCACATCTGCATAACCGTCGGCGCAAGCATAGGGCGGTCACCCGCCGCGTTGTATGAACGAGCCAATCAAACGCTCTCCTCGTTCATAGGAGGTCACTTTTGTCTGCTTGAAAAACAAAAAAACATTGTCTTCACTGAGCGGCTTCTCTTACTTAATTGGCTCACAAGAGGCGAGGAGCACGCTCAAGTGGAGAGGGATTCGATGGCGTCGAGCCACTGCATTGAAAATCGATAACCGGATGAAGAGGGTGATGCCGGCGTCTGCGATTGGTCCGCTTTCCCTTACTTAGCTAGCGGTGGCTCGTCGACAAGCGCGGTGGCATGCAACGGAAGCTTAAGAATGACGCTAAAACGGATCCTCAGCAAAGAAGAGTTCGCAGAACAAGGTTGTAAACGTGCCGAAAGGGCTCGAAAACGTTGCACGGCCACACAAAAAGTTTTATTACACGTAAATAAACCCATGCACTCCGCTAGGTGCGAGTAGCCAGTGCCTTCGCGATCGGCGGCAGCCATCCTTTATTCCTTTCGGATCGTTGCAACTTGCGGCTATTCAGAAGAAAATTCAGTTTTGTTCGGCATATTAATGCATCTTTGACGCGTACACGTCACTTTGACGCGGTGAGTTCTCGCGGTTTTGTGACGTCGCGTGAGAGGCAGGTGAAGTGGGTGCAGCCCGAAAACTTTTGACCAATAGCCAAGGGCTAATGGCGAAAAGGCGTCGAATCAGAAATAACTATTTTTCTTTTGTTCAATCAAATCATGCATAATCAGTGTGTACACGTCATATCAGATGGTGAGGTGTTGCGGTTTTCGTGACGTCGCGTGACAGACAGGTGAAGTGGGGGTGGTCCAAAAAAGTTTTACACCACTCGCGGAGGGCCGATTGCAGAAATGGAATAGAAAAGTTCGGAATAGTTTTACGTTATAGCGCCCCTGTCTGTGAAAGATATATAGGAGGAGCAGCAAAAACCGCTGCTCGTGAAAAAAAAAATATATATATATATATAAATTACTGAAATGGAATAAATAAATAACGGAAAAAAAGAAAGGCGAGAAAAGCGAAAGAAAAGAAAAAGAAGGAAAAAGAAAACAAAAGCAACCAAACTAAATGTTGTTGCCTACAACTTGAAATTTAGCATAGCGAATAGATTCTATAGTTCTCTGTGAAACGTTCATGCCTATTGGTTGCAATGTCTTGAACTTACGGATATGGTACGTATGATTCTCTGTATCTTTTCTCGTTGAGAACGATAATTTGACTGTAATATGTAGAGTTTAAGTTCATCAAAGTAATGACCTGGTTGGTTGAAATGCTCGGCGACGGAATTTTAGCTGTGTCCGCGCGATGTCCGTTCAATCTGACGTTCATTGATTGTCCCGTTTTGCCGATATATTGTTTCTGACAGAAGCAGCATTCCAGCATATAAATCACATCCGAACTTGTACAAGTAAAGCTAGTTTTGACTTCGCGTGTGTAAAAAAATTGTAATGTCACTTTGAAGGTGCCCGCAGGTTTAGCACCTGGGGCGACAACATGTTTTTATTACGAGGGAATGATGTTGGCTGAATTTTGCACGCACTAACATGTTTTTAAAGTTTCTGTTGCGGCAATAGACAACCCTTGGTAGATCCTGGGAACGCTTTTCTCAGACGCTCGTTACTTGACAATAATGGGTGATATTTTCACAGGGTGTTGTTTATGTTTGGGAGTGCATTAGAATATTTTCTTATAAAGGCTGGCGGTCTGTCAGATTCCGGTGTAGGGTGTTTCTTAGCTAATTCAGACTGTCTCTTCAATCTTCACGCGACATCATAAGCTCCATCAAGAACAACTTGTGGATAGTTTCTTTCTGCTAGCCTTGTTTTAAGGTCATTTAGCTGGTGGATATAATTGTTATCTTTGCTGCAGATTCTACTTGTTCGTTTTGCTTGTCCGACGAAAATTTCTTACTTGCAGTGTCGCGGGTGATGACGGTTGTAGTCTAAATATTGTTGGCTATCCGTTGGCTTCCGGTAAAGTGTCGTTCTCAGTTTTCCGTTTTCTTTGTAGGCCGTCGTCGCGAAGAAGTTTATTTGACTAGGAGAGTGGTGAGCAGTAAATGCTATACTCAGATGAAAGTGATTGAAATGGGTAATGAAGTCGGTCAAAGTGCCTGTGCTGTGTTCCCTTATTATAGATATGTCGTCGATGTAACGAAGATAGGTGTGGGGTTTTAAAGGGTAGGATTTCAACAGGTCTGCTTCAAGCTGTCCCACGAAAATGTTCGCATACGTGGGAGCGAATCGTGTTCCCATGCTAGTGCCGAAAGTTTGCAGGTAGGGAATAGAACGGGATTCGAAATAGCTGAGCGTGAAAACTAACCTAAGGAGCGACAGGTAAATTTAAGGGGCGTGCTCTTGGGGATTGATTGCGAGGGATTTCGATACGGCTGCAATTCCTTCACTCATGGGTATGTTAGTGTAAAGGGCAGCAACATCCAAATTGACTAGAATAGAGCGGTCGGAAGGGATTTGGTTGGCGTTGATGCCATCGGTAATTCGAAGGGAGTGCGGTGTGTCTTGAACAAAAGATGGGAAGGTGGCGGGGATGTTTGACAGGTGGTGATTTAGGAATTTTTATAGTGAGTCGGTAGGTGTTTTGTTATAAGACACAATAGGCCGACCTGTGATTTCTGCTGTAAATATTTCTTTGACGGGAACCTTATGTATTTTAGGAAGAAAATAAAAGGGGCCTGTTTTTTGTTCTTGGGCATCATGAAGCGATATTCAGATTGCGTGATTAGTTCCCTGGACCGAAGCTCCGCTATTGTGCTTTGCACAGTATTGCTGTAGTCCGAAGTTGGGTTGCAGTCGAGTTTTCTGTAATGGGTGTGGTTGCTGAGATGTTTGGAGGCCTCATTCTTGTACTTTTCCATAAGCCAGATTACGATACTGCCGCCTTTGTCTGCTGGTTTTATTAGTATATCATTCCTTTCTGCAAGTTCTTTAAGGATTTGGTGCTGAGTGGGGGACAAAGTATTGCGTTTCCTGCAATGCCGCGCTGTCTCTAGAATTTTCTTTGAGATTAACTTTATGTATAAATCCAGGTCTGGGCACTGTCCGACTTCAGGTGTCCACGTGCTAGGTGGTCTAGGAGAGTCTGTATCCTGTTTTCCTACGTCTGGCTTATCGAAAAAGAACTTGATGCGCATGCATCTTGAAAACTCTGTTATATCTTTGTGGAGTTCGTATTCGTTTACTGCATTGTTTGTGGGACAAAATGTTTGACCACGTTTCAGGAGATCAACTTCATCGGGGTTTAGGCTCTGGGTTATGCCTACCACGTTGCTGTAGTGCTCTGGATGCCTGCCTGTAGCACTATGGGTGGAGCTATGTGTTGCAGGGGTTATATTAGTTTTCTTGGGGGGATCTGCAGCTGTAATATCTTTGTGCTGCTGCTTACCTAGTAATTTTTCCTCCCTAGTTTGGATGAATTATTCAAGTTCTCTTTTTTCCCGTTCAGATAAGTTTATGCTGTGGAGTTGATCAGTAATTATAGTAAGTTGTTCCTTGCAGTGTTCGTCGAGAATATAAATTAACCCTAGGAACTCGGTATCGTGCAAAATGTGGCACATAATTAATAAGGATATCTTAAATAACTGCTTCATTAGCAATTATAGAGGAAACATTGACATTCGGGAATCGACGACTCAAAGTCATTATTAACTAAACAGAAACTTCTTATCTAAACAAAACAATATTCGGTGCTAAAGCCTGCAGTACTTAGGCACTGAGGGTGGCCCAGTATGGCAGATCCAAACGAAATACGAAATCGTGCAACAGTGACGTCGACATCTCCATCCTCTTTATTGCGAGTGCAGACCAACAGTAGTGCAAGCTTTCGCTGGCACGGGCTTCATCGCGGCCTTCTCTTTTTTTAGCATGGTGACCCCAGGAATCGACACGGAGCGTGCTCCATTCCGTTTCCAATCTTGTGGTGGTACCACAGCTCGGATAATAACGTTTGCCAATAGCAGCAAATAAAAAAAAAGTTTTATGAATCAGAATAAAGAGAACTCGTAATTGTCATAGCATTGGCGTCCGCGCAGCATTGAAACAGGTGGCGTTTTCTAATAGGGTGGGGAGATCAGCGTTACTGACATCTCATTTAATTTTCGTTTGGGTTCAGGGCTGCCCACAGCCAAAATACTGCACGCCCTAGTACCTACGACAAATTCTGTGATGTTCTTGTGGAGCAACATATGACTGTCGGGCTTCAATTTCGGAAATGCAATATTGCCTCTAAAGTTACTAACTAAAACTTCGTTAAAATATTTTTTAACTTGTGAACCTTATTTTCCACACTGCCGCATCTGTATTGGCTGCTAGGCATTATAGTCTGACAGCATATGTGCAAATGTGCTTACCACAAATTATCACTGCAGCACCCTTTGTTATTTGGCGCAGAAAATAAAACAGCGTGAATAGCTGCTACATTCACGATCTCTGGGAACGAAGGCGAAAGGGGGGGGGGGGGCATGCGACTGTGCTAGTGTTGAAAGATCACCCCCCCTTCCCCGGAAATTGTTGAACTACAGCCGGGTGGGGGTGGGGGGGTGGGTCGGGGTGGTGACAGAAGACAAATGGGCTCCGGGTGCCAGACGACCTAGCTACGCCACTGCTCTGGTTCGAGTCACGGACCAGGATGAATTTTTCTTCAACTACGAGGTTTTTCTTTCGACGAACCAGTATGGTTTCCTTTGTAGCAATTGCTGCGATTGGGTGGATGTCTAATTTTCCTTTTATTAATTACTCTTTTTCCCTTGCGGGTATCCGCTGAACTATTGCGTCAAAACTCTATCAGTTTAGTTGAATAATATTCAATTTCGGTGGGTCATGAAGAAGTAGCATTGTAAAGCCCATAGCTTACCTATAACTGGCGGAGTTCACAGAGAAAAATTATTTCGAAGCCCATTTGCAAAGAAGCTTCAGTGAAGAAGTAACGACAAACATTCTAAAACCGGTGTATTAACCGAACGCACGAGGAGGCACTCTATAGTATCCGGATTGTCTGTCCGAGCATGCCTACTGTATAGTATGCAGTAAGTATAATCTTTTTTTAATATTGCTATACGACAGAGAAAAACTGCTGAATGAACGCTGGCGATGTTCAAAGAAAGACAAGCTTGTGATTCGGTTCGCTCTCTGCAGCCCCGTAATTAGCCACTCAGGCCGACTTCTCTTTCGTGTGCGGCCAATCGAAGTCACATGGATAACAAGAGATCAAGCGCTAGATTGGTTGCCTTCAGTCCTAATGAAGAGTCCCGGCGTGTCTGCTTCTTGCTTATCTGTCGAATCCCCGTCGTCTTGTTAGCTACCATCGAGGATAGCTTAGAACTTGGGATAGTAAATGAAAGCGGAAAGATAAAATTTGTCGGAAGATCGGATAGCGATGGCGTCATACGTTATACGCCACGGAATCAAAGATCGAGGAACTCATTTTGTGGAGTGTGTCTGCAAGCTGGTGTATCTCAATCCACTGACCATGGCAATCACCAGTTGTGCAGCCTGCCGGTGGGCGCGTTCGTATGGTGGCCAGTAGCGCCGCACGGTCAATGCCTACTGCAGGATTCACTTTTCAGCGAACGCGTGGACATCGCACGCGAACGAACGGCCGGTGGTCTGCCTCATCCTGACGCCACACTTGCCTATAAAGTTGTCTTTAGCTACCTTTATTAGAGCGAATGCCACTAATATGATCTCGTAAGATCCAAGTAAACTGCTACTTAATGTAAATGTCCATATTAAGTAAAATGTTAACTAAAATGCCCATATTAGGTCATGCGGACAAAAGGGGCTCTTTAGTTGGTCTTTCATGGTATTAGCTGAAACTTAAAAATGAATATATGAATGAAACCATTTTTTTAAGCTGTCTCTTTGCCGTTAATATATCACGATGCATAAAAGTTATAGTAAGGGCGCACCACAACACACAACGCGGCTACCAGCTGGCCAACTTAGGGAATAAAGAATGACGAAAAAGCTCGCTAGCACTGTAGTCAAAGCTAAGAGGGGCGTTGCGTCGAGCGTGGTTTTTGTAAATGCCTTAATAAGTGGACTTCATCATTCAATTCGCAACGGAAACCCCTATACGAGACTAAGTGTTGAGGTATTAGTAGAGTTATAGCCTCAAGCGATGGATTACACGACGTGGTGGCTTAGTGGCTATATGGCTTTACGCTGTCACCGTTTCCGTTCCCGGCCGTGGCGGCCGCATCCTAATGGAGTGCACAAACGCCTGTTCTACCGCGCTTTATGCGCGCAGCAAAATACCCAGTGGGTCGAAATTATTTTGGAGCACTCCACTATGACGTCTCTTATAGCCGCTAAACACAATTAATTGTTGCATTTCAGGTTTGTAATTTATAGGTCTACTGTGGTTGCCAATAATACAAACGTTAGCTAGTAGAAATTCAACAGCAAACAGTTAGTTGAAGTTATTTGCACGCTTCGTCCCTGCCTGATTTTGACGTGCAGGTGGAGTCTTCATGTTTGGCTGTAACGAACAATCCCGGAGCCGCTCACAATCGAAAATTCTGTTAGGTGCTGGCGATTACTGACGGCATCACTATTCTAATGCAAGTCGTTAAAGCTGTAAGAGAGGATATTGAAACTATTGAGACTCGCAACACGAGCACCTCCATAAATACTCGCCACAATTCCCTTTGTTAAAATGAATGCAGAAGACTTGGTCACCTTGTAATAGCAACGGCTACTCCTTTTCTCATAAGACTAATTTCTGAATAGTACTGTCATGAGATAAAAAGAAACGCCACAAAATTACTCCTTCCGTGAGATATTATTTTCTGTTTTCTTCGAAGAATCAGTGCTGTTTTGAGACTTTGTGCTGTTGTCCAGAGAGAACCGATCTCCCGTGGGATACCTATGTGCTAAAGATCACGCACAATATCCCGTGGTTTTGCTCCGCTCTGCAGCGCACCGACGCCTACCACGGCGATAGGCAGCAAAGAATATCGGCACGAGCTATATGTCCGACAGCGCGTTCCTAGGCGCGTGAGGGCTGCAGAATCGGCGCCACATTCGGAAGTGCCACAACACGCGCCTAATGTCATCAAGCAGGCGACGCTAGTTTTCAACGCTGCACTACGTTCTAGCGCACTTTCAGTGAATATGGCGAGACATGCGTAAGTGAAGCCACGAAACCACGGGTTAACGAAGACAGGACATCTACCTATGAGCTACCTATGAGCTACCTATGAGATGAAGACGTAGACTGTGAGGATACGCCGTTCTCCTTAGTAATGTATAAAAAGAAGCCACCTGAGAGAATTCCAGTTGTTTTTCGGCCCTGACAGGAAGGCCGCAACTTCTCGCAAGTGAATTCAAACCACGTTGCGTCTGAAATTCTTTCCGCGGGAAAGGAAAAGGTACAGTCGTTCCGCGTGAATAGAGATGGAAGTTTCTCTTTCAACGTTACTTCAGTCTCATCTGCAAAACATCTACTGTCGATGAGCGAAGTGGCTGGTTTGGGAGTCAAGCCATTTAATCCGGCATCTTATACCAAAAATGTTGGCAAGATACGCCATGTCCCAGTTGAATATACAGAAGAACAACCGGCTGACTTCCTGAAGTATTTTGGCGTGACATCTGCCCGTCGGCAGGAGCGCTACAATCGCCAAGAAGACTGAGCGATAGAATCACGCCCTCTGAGAACCGTTATTCTTCATTTCAGAGAAGACAAACCAATGCCGCAAAAAGTGCACTTGGGTTTCACGAGTCACCCTGTAGAAGAATACCATGGTCTTGCTCTGAGATGCTACAACTGCCAAAGATTTAGACATTTAGCGAAGAACTGCCGCAGTTCATGTCGCTGCAAGATATGCTCAGAAGACCAATACTATTCAGAGTGCAAGGCTGTGTGTCAGCGAAACTGTGCCAACTGTGGCGGAAACCACACAGCTTCCTACTCCGGGTGCCCTCAGAGCAGAGCTGCTTCAAAGTTACATAGACATGAGTTGAAATACAGAAGGCTGCTTCCTCCTAACGCGCCCGCACCCAACCATGATACCGTAAGATATGCGTCTCCAACTCCCAACAAAGAAAAAGAGCAAGGACACAATTTAAACTATTCTGCAGCTCTAAAGCAGTCAGGTCGACAACGTTCTGAACGCGAGCGGCATGATCCACCTTCAGAGAATGCTACTCATCTTGCCCAGGCATCGAGTCAAATTCGCCGACTTTCTCAGCAACGCCCTCTGCGTTTGACACAGCAACCTCATCTAACATCAGAACGAATGCCTCAGCATTCGCCTCAGCCACACCAGTCATCCCAGCGACCATCCCAGTCAGCTCTTCAGCGATCTGCTCCAATCGCGCATGGAGCTTCAGTGTCGTTTGGTGATTACGCGTCCTTACTCGTGGCACAGATTATCCTGGCCATGCTATTCACAGCTCTGAGTGCCATTCTCAGTGCCATTCCACACACAAACATCCTGCCAGACGTAAAAGCACTGCTTTCTATGGAGTCGTTGGTGCTTCCACAACCACCAACCGCTACAGGGCAGGCTTACAAGGAATAATCGTTACAACAATGTTTTGTTATTTCAGTGGAATACTAATAGCCTTCGAAATAAGTCAGATGATTTTCACAAACTACTAGCTCAACATAACTTTTCTGTTTTATGTATACAGGAGGCAGGAGTACGAGATAACTTTCGTCTTTCAAACTATGTTATATATAAATCATTGCGCATTGCTGGAAGTAACAGTGTGATGTTATGCGTGAAAAAAGATCTGCCGTCTCATTTAATACAGTCGAGTGATTTAGATATACCGAAGTTCCTAGCATGCAAGATATCTTTTAGAAATACGTGCGTCACAGTGACCAGTTTCTATCTACAATGTTCTAGCAAAATATCTGTAGACAGCTTGTTGAATGTGTTTGTATCGCAAACTCACATGTGCACGTTTGTGGGGAGTTCAACGCGCATAACGTCATCTGGAGCAGTGAATATAATAATTCCCGCGCAAGCGTTATAGAGTGCGCCGCAGAAAAAGTTTTTTGATCATATTAAATGACAGCCATCCAACGTTCTTGCGCGGGCTTCGTTACTGAAGCTGTATAGATGTTACGCTCTGCTCACAAGACCTTCTTGATGGCGTTGAATGGTCAACAGACATAGAAACGCATGGAAGTGATCACTTTCTGGTTCTAGTAAAACATCGTCTCATACGGGGTGAAGGGAACCGAGGCTGCTCAAAATATACTAAATGGCAAAATTTTCCTCACTATTTAAGTAACTCATTGGGCGGAAATCTGAACTTTCCAAGTTTTGCAAATATATTGTGTGAGTCTGACAAGATCTGCACAAAACAAGGTATTGTTCCAAATGAATACGCTGCATTCGACGGGGAATATGAATGTCTAAGAGCAATTGGAAGGCGCGCAGAGCGTGCTTAACGCCGCAGCGGAAAACTGGAGGACTAAAACATGGCATAGAGAATTCAGTCAACATCGCGCAGACGGTTACAAAAATTAGATACGAGAAGATGGCGAGAATACTGCGCGTCGTTGTTTCAGACCAGTTACGCAGAGCTATCCTTCCCGAGCCCTTGCCGTAGCAGAGAAGTACTCCGGAAAGATCTGTTGCTGACGAATTCTGTCAACTTATATCCAGACCAGGAGTTTCATTTACTTGCATACAATTTACAAGTTCCCCAACACTAGCAGAACAGAAGGTTCGTGCGTGCTTTATGTCACAACACCCTCAACTTGACTGTGAGCTGAGTTTAGATGAATTGAAATACGTTCTTTCGTCATGCCGTACAAAGACAACCGCAAGCCCAAACGTATGTGTTACGTATGTGATATTAAAGAACCTAGGTTCAGTAGGAAGTATGGCTCCTTTGGAAATATTTAATGATATCTGGATAAGAAAGACTCTTCCAGATTTATGAAAATTAGCTCGGGTTATTCCAGTACTGAAACTAGGAAAGTCTCCCCTTTGTCTTGACTCCTACCGACCCGTCAGTCTCACAAGCTGTTTTTGCAAACTAATGGAGAAGATGGTAGACAGTCGACTGCAATGGTGGTGTGAACACGCAAATGTGTTTTCCAACTACATGACCGGTTTTTGACAAAATCAGTCTACAATGGATGCAGTATTAGACGTTGTCAGATGCTTCGAACATGAACGAATGTCGGAAAATGTGACAATAGCAGTATTCTTAGACATTCAAAGAGCATTCGACACTGTAAGTCACATACACGTCCTTGCTGGTATGTTAGCTCATGGCCCACACGGCTGAACACTAAGATGGATATCAAATTTCATGAACGAAATAAAAATATTTATGGAAACAATTAAAGGGGAGAGTAACTATCACAGAGCGTTCCGTAGGGCAGTGTTCTAAGTCAGTTTTTGTTCAACGGTGTCATGGTACCCTTACCACAAAAACTACCGTCTGGCCTACAGTATTCTCTGTACGCAGATGACATTTGCATATGGGCCTCTAGATCGCATATACAAGACATTCAAACAACGCTGCAAAAGGGTCTTGATAGTATCGACACCTTTCGAAAAGAAGGATTCCTGAGTCTTTCATAGCAAAGACATCCGTACTTCCATTCACAAGACGACAGGTGAATAATTTCCAGCTTACCCTTAATGGGCAAAGTTTGATGTCCGTGAAAGAGCATGAATGTTTTGGAGTTATTCTTGACGGCCAGCTGACATGGGCATTACACATCCGCGCAATTGAAAAGCAGACCAATGCTCTAACATACGTACTTCGGCGACTCGCTGGCACACTGTGGAGGGATCAGTCTCTTCACTATACAAGTTCATACGCACTCATAAAACAAAAACGTGCTTATTCGGCACCTGTTCTCTATGGTTTATCGCAAACTTCTGAGGAACGGCTTCAACGTTTACTGGCAAGGGGGCTGCGAGTATGTCTTGGGGTTCCGCAGGCTACTCGAGTTCTCTAGTAATTGCCGAAGCTCGTCACCCACCATTTCCAGCCACACGAATGGTTGAAACAAGCCGACATTGTTATCGGATCTTAACCCAACACGAGAAGCATCCATTAAACCTCGCGCTTAGCGAACGAAACAAAAGCAAATATCATGATGCTTTTCACGAAAATAAAACATTATTACCAAGATTTGAATTATGCAAAGTGGATGTTAGTTACCCTGCTTGGATGTTAACAAGTCCTAAAGCAGAATTATCGGTCGACGGGATTATATCTAAGAGAGACATGTTTAGGGTAGCCGCACAGCGACTGGCACTCTTCCAAATTTACTCATTATATCACCAGTACATCCACTTGTATACAAACGGTTCGTGTCATGAAAATTCCTCGACTTCAGCATTCGTCACTCCACATTTGGCGCTGGAGTAAACATTTAAATTATCCCGAGAGATATCTTCCACCTTGGCAGAACTTCTCGCAATCCTGTTTGCTTTGCGTTTTATAACATCAGAAAAGAATTCGCAAAAATGGGTAATTTTTAGCGATTCGCAAGCCGCTCTCACATTACTTACTGCAAAGCAATAAGAAAAATTCTGTGAACACTTTGCTATTGTATGAGACGCTCAAAGAATATGCAAAAGCAAGCTCAATGAATCCCGTAATCGCATTTCAGTGGATACCCGGGCACTGCAATATTCCTGGTAATACTGCAGCGGACGCAGCGACGAATCAGGCGCACAACAACGCAGAGTCACCCGATCCTCCTCTTTTGCGTAATGAAGTTCGTCTGCTCCTGAGACAGATTTTTTGTCGTCCCAGCAAAACTATCTGGTTTCATCATCAATCTAAGAACTGGGAGTTATACTTTATAGACACATGTATAAACCTATCAAAGCCGGAAAATCTAAGAGAAAACAGAAAATTTCAAACCTTGGTGCACTGCCTGCGGCCTGGTGCTGCATTTACGAGACAATTATTATCCAGCATAAAATGTGCCTCTAGTCCACAACGTTCTTGTGGCCATCCAGGCGAAGATGTGTATCATCTCCTCCTCGAGTGCACTAAATACGATCCACAACGAAGGGTATTGCAAGTAAATTTGTTGCTTTTAGAAAGAACACAATTCACACTAAAAAAGAAAGTTGGTCCATGGCCAACTGCGGGCCTTCAGAAAAGAGCCCTTCTTGCTTTGAAGTTTTTCGAGGACATCAACATTTTGGAGTATTAAGTTTCAGTTGATGCTAATAAGCTAAATGAGCGATATAAATGTTGTTCTGGGTTATAAATTGATTTATGCGGTGATCGTACTTTTTACGCCGCGTGTAATTGTGCTCTGTGCTTGCAGTTACTACATGCGTTGTGTGCTTGGCTATTCAAAATATCTGTCTTTATATATGCGAATGCGTGCTGAACCAGGCACGTACCCAGTTTTCTTTTTCGGAGGGGGCCCAACCCAAGGTAACTTTTCCATGCATATGAGGGGGGAGGGGTACCTTTACTAGTATATATGTGAATAACGGCCGCCATTCGCCATGAAGAAGCGTAAATCCGCAAAAGAGAAATGAAATAAGGTGAATCTCACAGGTACGCCTGTGAGATTGCTCCCAGGCGTACCTCTCCTTTGCTTGGCAAACACGGAACCACATCAAATGGGCTCGCGCAGGATAAAGCACAGGAAGAGCACTGCCAAGAACTAGTAAACAAGCGAAAGTGTAAAATAAAAATTTCTATAATACCATGCAACTTTAAAAAAGAACAGCAGTTTGCAACCAAGGCACACGAACCGCGCGGGGTTGTGTTACTCCTCCAGCCAATCACAGAAGCAAACAAAATCGTCGTCTTGTGGCGTTTTCAAAATGGCGTCGTACTTGGTATACCTCCGGAGCGTCTGCTGTTCTTGAAGTGTGTTTTCACCGACGGAAGCAATGAGGTGTGCAACAGACATATACAAAGTGTATGGAGTCTGAGCATTTCACTCTTCGAAAGTCTACCTGCAGTGATTGTATAGTGGCTATGGTGTTGGGCTGCTAAGCACGAGCTAGCGGGATCGAATCCCGGCCACGGCAGCCGCATTTCGTTGGGGGCTAAATGCGAAACCACCCGTGTACTTAATTTTGGTGCACGTTAAAGAACCCCAGTTACACCCCAAAGGGTGCAACCGTTTTTAGAGTGTAAAAACAGTTTGCACCCTTTGGGGTGCATATTTGTCCCACAAGGATAAACGTCATCTGCCTTGCTTGCGTTTCCTTTCGTGAAAACTCGGCGCTCGCTACTTTCCTGTCAAGAATGCTGCGTCACACTGATAACGCGCATGCCGTTCGTGACCGGGAACTACCGGGCTCGCAGCGTTAAAGAACTACCGGGCTCGCAGCGTTAAAGAAAGGAAACGCGGGCAAGACAGATGACGATTATCGTTGTGGGACAAATATACACCCCAAAGGGTGCAACTGTTTTTAGAGTGCAGGTGCATTTTATAGAAAGAGACCAGCGGCGCAGTCTGACTAGGCTTCGCACCTGTCGGGTCGTGCTGAGTGGCCGCGCGGGTCGGGCCGCCTGTCAAGCTGCTAGCCGCAGCCGCAGCCATGAAGCCGCATTGGATGGATGGATGGAAAGTAGGAGCGTCCCATTTGAAACGGAGTCATGGCTGTTGGCACCATGCTCAGCTTTTTATTTTTGTTTAACTGTGTAGTAAGTTATTAAAATTTTCTTGATGTGCCCTGCCACCTAGCGGAATCGGCGAAGCTCCATAGCGCGGCCGCAAAACGGCTCGAGTGTCCACTCTTGTCGTTTACTATATTACTCTATGGCGCGACCCCGGAGACACGCGGGCGTCGCGCGCGCGTGTGTTGGTTGCTTCGGAGGCCATTACTTGCCTTTGTCGTCTGCTTGGAGTCGCTTTTTCGGTGTCGAACATGGCTGGAAGTGCGATACGCGTGACGGATAATGAGTTGCACCGCCCCTGCCGACTTTCTAAGTAGACATTTTACAGGATACGCTATCAACTGGAGGAGACCCGGATGCAAGCGTACCAGCGGTCATTCCACGCAGAGGATGGAATATTGAGCACTGCGGTTCATCGCCACCGGCCTTCGGCCGGCGCCGAAGCATTCATGGGAATGGCCTAGATCTCTGCTGCCAACACTGTCCACGAAGTTGCTCTCGCAATCACTGTGTTGGCCGGTAGAAGGGCTGGGTCAGCTTTCCCGTGACCTCCGCTTCAAAGCCAATGCCAAGGAGATATTTTCATGGTGACATTGAATTCCCAGTGCTATCGCCAGCGTGAATAGCTCGCAGATCTCCGTTCAGCAATCAGGAGGGTTCAGCCTAGGCTGATCAGCGCTTCCATCGTTAGGCTGGTAAAACTATACAGTCAGGACGGGAAGATATTGTGCAGATCTCTTATTTGGCTGCCCTTTCTTCTATAGTTGGCGATTGCCGCATTTTGTTCAATTTCACGGCACAGCGCGCACCCTCAGCACTATAGTCTTCGATTTTACTTCGCACAGGCAATGCAGGGCCCGTATATCGTATTGTTCGATTTCAAGTTCTATTGCTTCTATCACGCGACGCGCCGTGGGGCAAATCGCAGGAATAGCGGCAGCATGGCGGCGAGCGAGTCATGTCCGAGCCGATGACGAAGGGCGAAAGAAGAAGGAAAATTGATATAGTCGGCTGGTAATTAAAGGTTACCCTAAGAACCAGTTCACGGTTTTGTTGCGTTCGCTACTTAAGAAGTGCTGGCAGTGTGTTCCTGTTGCGTGCATGGTGCAAGCTCTTGCCCTTACAAATTTTTTTATAGAAAGTCCATAGACACTCTATAGACATTTGTCTATGAAGTGTAAGACTGTCTATAGACAGTCTATAGACTTATGGCCATACACTTTTTGTAAACTAGTGTATAAGAAGTCTGAGTCTATAGACTGTCTATACACTGTCTATAGACTTGTGGCCATACTTTTTATAGACTAGTCTATAAAAAGTCTGAGTCTATAGACTGTCTATAGACTTATGGCCATACAGTTGTTATAGACTAGCCTATAAAATGTATGAGTCTATAGACTGTATATAGACTTATGGCCATACACTTTTTACAGACTAGTCTATAAGAAGTCAGTCTGTGACTGTCTATAGAGTGTCTCTAGATTAATTAAAATTCATGTTTGTAGACAGTTGTCTGCAGAATGTCTATGGACAAGAGTATAGGCTTACAGCTCTACTTTTGTAGACTGAAGTCTATAGAATGTCTGTAGACAAACGTCTATAGACTATCTATACACTATTCTATAGACCAGTCTATAGACAGTCTATAGACTTATGGCCATATACTCTTTATAGACTAGTCAATAAAAAGTCTGAGTCTATAGACTGTCTATAGATTAATCAAAATTTATGTTTGATACAAATGTCTGCAAAATGTATATAGACAAATACAGTTTATAGTTATACAGTTATACAGTTTATAGTTTATAGACAAATACAGACAAATACAGTTATACACAGTTCTACTTTTGTAGAACAGCCGCCTCGCGTGCAAGAGGTCCGTGGTTCGAATCCCGGTGCCGCGCAATTTTCCACCGGATTAAAAAAAAGTCCGCGTGTTGATAAAATTGCATAAACAGGCCTGGAGTGTGGCCTGATCCTGGTGACCAGAACCGGTAACGCACTCCCTCACCAGAGCAGGATTGGCCACCCTGGTGCAGTACTTGGCCACAACCTCCTATATGAACACAACAATAAAACCCGGGCCCTCAGTCCCCAGCAGCTGCGAAGCAACTGACCACGGCGGCGGTCAGACCTGCAACGCAGCAGAGCGTGCTAAGAATCCCTGGCTCCGGACAGGCTGCCATTGGAATATGAACCTGGCAACGTTTAACGCTAGAAGTTATCTAGTGAGGCGAGTCTAGCAGTGATATTGGAGGAATTAGAGGGCAGTAAATGGGATATAATAGGGCTCAGTGAAGTTAGGAGGCCAAAAGAAGCATATACAGTGCTAAAAAGCGGGCAGGTCCTGTGCTACCGGGGCTTAGCGGAGAGACGAGAACTAGGAGTCGGATTCCTGATTAAGAATATAGCTGGTAACATACAGGAATTCTATAGCATTAACGAGAGGGTGGCAGGTTTTGTTGTGAAATTCACTAAGAGGTACAAAATGAAGGTTATACAGGTCTACGCCCCTACATCCAGTCATGATGACCAGGAAATCGAAAGCTTCTATGAAGACGTGGAATCGGCGATGGGTAAAGTCAAAACGAAATACACTATACTGATGGGCGACTTCAATGCCAAGGTAGGCAAGAAGCAGGCTGGAGACATGGCAGTGGGGGAATATGGCATAGGAACTAGGAATAGCAGGGGAGAGTTATTAGTAGAGTTTGCGGAAAATAATTATATGCGGATAATGAATACCTTCTTCTGCAAGCGCGATAGCCGAAAGTGGACGTGGAGGAGCCCGAACGCCGAGACTACAAATGAAGTAGACTTCATACTCTGCGCTAACCCTGGCATCATACAAGATGTTGACGTCCTCAGCAAGGTGCGCTGCAGTGACCATAGGATGGTAAGAACTCGAATTAGCCTAGACCTGAGGAGGGAACGGAAGAAACTGGTATATAAGAAGCCGATAATTCAGTTAGCGGTAAGAGGGAAAATAGACTAATTCCAGATCAAGCTACAGAACAGGTATTCGGCTTTAACTCAGGAAGAAGACCTTAGTGTTGAAGCAATGAACGACAGTCTTGTGGGCATCATTAAGGAGTGTGCAATAGAAGTCGGTGGTAACTCCGTTAGACAGGATACCAGCAAGCTATCGCAGGAGACGAAAGATCTGATCAGGAAACGCCAATGTATGAAAGCCTCTAACCCTACAGTTAGAATAGAACTGGCTGAACTTTCAAAGTTAATCAACTAGCGTAAGACAGCTGACGTAAGGAAGTATAATATGGCTTGAATTGAACAGGCTCGCAGGAACGGAGGAAGCCTAAAAACAGTGAAGAAGAAACTAGGAATTGGCAAGAATCAGATGTATGCGTTAAGAGACAAAGCCGGCAATATCATTACTAATATGGATGAGATAGTTCAAGTGGCTGAGGAGTTCTATAGCGATTTATACAGTACCAGTGGCACCCACGACGATAATGGAAGAGACAATAGTCTAGAGGAATTCGAAATCCCACAGGTAACGCCGGAAGAAGTAAAGAAAGCCTTGGGAGCTATGCGAAGGGGGAAGGCAGCTGGGGAGGATCAGGTAACAGCAGATTTGTTGAAGGATGGTGGGCAGATTGTTCTAGAGAAACTGGCCACCCTGTATACGCAATGCCTCAGGACTTCGAGCGTACCGGAATCTTGGAAAAATGCTAGCATAATCCTAATCCATAAGAAAGGGGACGCCAAAGACTTGAAAAATTATAGACCGATCAGCTGCCGTTGCCTACAAAGTATTTACTAAGGTAATTGCAAATAGAATCAGGAACACCTTGGACTTCCGTCAACCAAAGGACCAGGCAGGATTCCGTAAAGGCTACTCAACAATAGACCATATTCACACTATCAATCAGGTGATAGAAAAATGTGCGGAATATAACCAACCTTTATATATAGCTTTCATTGATTACGAGAAACCGTTTGGTTCAGTCGAAACCTCAGCAGTCATGGAGGCATTACGGAATCACGGTGTAGACGAGGCGTATGTAAAGATACTGAAAGATATGTATAGCGGCTCCACAGCCACCGTAGTCCTCCATAAAGAAAGCAACAAAATCCCAATAAAGAAAGGCGTCAGGCAGGGAGATACGATCTCTCCAATGCTATTCACAGCGTGTTTACAGGAGGTATTCAGAGACCTGGATTGGGAAGAATTGGGGATAAGAGTTAATGGAGAATACCTTAGTAACTTGCGATTCGCTGATGATATTGCCTTGCTTAGTAACTCAGGGGACCAACTGCAATGCATGCTCACTGACCTGGAGAAGCAAAGCCGAAGGGTGGGTCTAAAAATTAATCTGCAGAAAACTAAAGTAATGTTTAACAGTCTCGGAAGAGAACGGCAGTTTATGATAGGTAGTGAGGCACTGGAAGTGGTAAGGGAATACATCTACTTAGGACAGGTAGTGACTGCGGATCCGGATCATGAGACTGAAATAATCAGAAGAATAAGAATGGGCTGGGGTGCGTTTGGCAGACATTCTCTGATCATGAACATCAGATTGCCATTATCCCTCAAGAGAAAGGTTTATAACAGCTGTGCCTTAACAGTACTCACGTACGGGGCAGAAACCTGGAGGCTTACGAAAAGGGTTCTACTTAAATTGAGGACGACGCAACGAGCTATGGAAAGAAGAATGATAGGCGTAACGTTAAGGGATAAGAAAATAGCAGATTGGGTGAGGGAATAAGCGCGAGTTAATGATATCTTAGTTGAAATCAAGAAAAAGAAATGGGGGGGGGGCGTGGGCAGGACACGTAATGAGGAGGGAGGATAACCGATGGTCATTAAGAGTTACCGAATGGATTCCAAGGGAAGGAAAGCGTAGCAGAGGGCGGAAGAAAGTTAGGTAGGCGGATGAGATGTAGAAGTTTGCAGGGACAACATGGCCACAATAAGTACATGACCGGGGTAGTTGGAGAAGTATGGGAGAGGCCTTTGCCCTGCAGTGGGCGTCACCAGGATGATGATGATGATGACTTTTGTAGACTACGTCTATAAAATATCTATAGATAGTCTATAGACATTCTATAGACTTCAGTCTACAAAATCAGAACTATATAATCCTATACATTTTTTTATATGATATTCAGCAGACATTTGTCAACAAACATGAATTTCATTAGTCTATAGACACAGATATTTTATAGACAAGTCTACAAAGAGTGTATAAGGCCATAAGTCCATAGCTATCTGCTATCTACAAGTTAGTTTACATATGGTAGCAATAAAATTTTGAATGTGTTATGCATGTGCACCTGTTGCTTTTAATCTGCACTTAAGCATTAATGTTGGTAGATTAATAGTGCTCCTGAACCAGCTGTACTCTCATATATGTTGCATAAGCAGAAAGAATTGAGTGCTGAATAATGCAGTGCAAAAAAGAAAAGAAATGCACCGGCAATGAATTACCTGTTTCCATTGCGCGATATAATAGATGAATTTCTTAAAATACATGTCTTATGCTATTATGGAAAGAGACTAAATATTTACACTACTTCCCCTCGGCAAGCATGGTCGCCAGGCGGCCTTGACCTTTGTGTCATTTAGACCCAAAGGTGATGCAGGTGTATGCTGCAAATAAGTAGATGCAGCAATATGAGACAAAAATAACAAGTGTGTATTCTTTGTATGTTCATTAAGCAGCTTAACATATTTGCTCAAACCATATAAGTCAATACTTCATGCGGTTTAACTATGGCTAATGGCTGCTTGTCAATACAAATCAGTGCAATTATGCAATGTTTTATTTTGTGGTATGGTGAACAATTATAGTCACAACTGCTGCTCCTGCCAGCAACAGTATGTTCCCTTTTATGACAAGTTCATATTTGATGCATTAATGCACTTATCCCTAATGATCTCTATATTTATTGCTGAAACGTTACCCAGTTGGACTGTCTGTACATGTTTTGGCTGGTAGTTAAGTATGCCCGTGCAGAGGCATATGCTCAGAAGACGTGACTGGAGTATTCACAGTATCATGCCAAAGATTTTAATTTATATTGCTTAATACACATTTAAATGTCTTTCTCATACTCTTAAATGAATGGGTCATTGGCCATAAATTCAACGGAAGGCAGATGGATTGATTGTATTGATAGGGTCACTTAGTTTCTTACAGGTAATGAGGCCTCTTGGGCATGCTAACAGGTTTCCAAGTTGGGTACACCACATGAGCACCCGAAATACCACGCGAGCACTTTGTGTCATGGCACGACAGACCATGCACCTCCTAGGAAACAGAACTGATACTATAGTTAGAATGAATTCTATTACACTAAATTATTTAAGGTGCTTTCAAAGATGAAAATGTTTTCTTGGGTTTCGAGGTTCAGGACTTTCGGTTAACGCAAAAAAAAGATAAATTCAGTAAGAACTGCCACGTAAGTATGGTTGACTTTCATTTTTTTTTCAATAAATGGGCAAATTTCCCTGAACTTTTTATGAGGTGAAACGTTTTAAAAATATATTTACCAGAGAGATTCTCTGGAAACTTTGTATGACATATAACAAGACAGCATACCTGTGTGGCCATTTTAAAATTTCACGATCTTTTTCCAAGCCTTCCCTGGCTGTTTTCATGAAAATTTTCTGGCAATCTATGACGCCCGCAGCTCAAGTGCAATAAAAAAAAATATTGTGATTTAATGCTTGCCAAGTACTGTCAGTCCATAATATTTAGATAAAACTAACAACACGTCAGTCACTTGACATGCAATATTAGATCCAACTGACTTGAATCCCTTGTTGAATAAAGCTGACAAGGGCTTGGGCATGTTCGTAATTGATGGCCACACGAGTACAGCACGGAAGACAAGGGCACAGAGACACACACGTAAAGCAAATGCAACAAGGTGAGGGAAAACTATTCAATGAGTTATTTTTACGGTCCATAGTAGTTTTCTATATAATTTGCTCTCATCACTTTTGCCTCTAGTTAACTTTGTTTACCTCTGACTAAAGACTACATGGCAATATGAATCAGTACCATTATGACGTTTCGTTATATTACAGTATGATAAGCAACGAGAAGAAAGGGGGTTAACCGAGGGGACCGATTTTATTAGTCATATCATCAGAAGCCAACAAACACTGACACCAAGAACATAGGGGAAATTACTTGTGCATAATAAATGAAATAAAGAAACGATAAATTAATGGAAATTAAAGTGGATGAAAAAACAACTTGCCGCAGGTGGGAACCGAACCCACAACCTTCGCATGCGAAGGTTGTGGGTTCGTTTCATCCACTTTAATTTCCATTAATTTATCTTTTCTTTATTTCATTTGTTAAGCCCAAGTAATAATTTCCCCTATGTTGTCCTTGGTGTCAGAGTATGATAAGCAGTTAGACAACCGTAATGGTCGCCGGTGCCAGCAACGGTACGTTTCGTTTCAAGACAGGTTCATGTGACACACAGTGTACTTATAAAAATAAAAGAAATGCGAGAATCCCAAACTATTCCTATAATAGTAATTGTTGAAACGAAGATACCCGGCTGGATCGACTGTGCACATTTTTTCAGGTGTTAAATGCAATATTCCCGTGCCGAACGAACATGCTCAGCATAGTGACTGCAGTTTTGAACAATCACGTTAAGAATTGCAATTTATTTCCACTTCGAACAGTCTGCAATGTGTATTTTCTCATACTTCGAGATGAATACGTTTGCCATACTTTCAGTAGAATGCATATGAATGGGGGCATATTGATAACGTTACTTATCAACTAAAACATGTTACGATCTCTTAGGTGTGTTGATAAGGGTAGAACAAATGCAATGTCCACTAAATTATTTGAATAATTTGTGCGTTATCTACTAAGAAAAGACCACCAAATGGATAATCTGGCTATTTTTTCTTTTGTACAGCGCATATAATTTACAGTCTGTCCAAGATGACGGCACTACATGCAACAGTAATGAAAACCGGAACACTTGTTACGCACGACAAGGGCTTCATACGAAGCACGACTGGCACAATGCGAATCTGCGCCAGCAGCTGCCTGGTGATTAACAGCACGTAAACTGCATAACGCCGAAGCATCGAAAAGCGCCTAACGCTTTTCATATAGCCCGAAAGATAACTTCTGCTGCTAAACTGTTTATAAAAGAGACAAAAAACAAATCTTCCAACTACCGTCAAACGCAATGCCTTCAGTTTGAAACGTGTAAAGGTGCTTCCCCTAGCCACTTATTTATCGTTCTCTAATTTTTTCGGCTAAGTTGCGAATCTGCGAGTGACTGAGCTTATCGCAGGTTTTTGTACGTTTCAAACTTTCAAACTTTATTTCGCATTTTCCTTTGCACAGAAAAAGAAAATGCAAGGGCAGGAACAAAAAGCTGCACAATCGCAGCTTGACGAGGTTCCTGTCCCCTGTCTTTGACGAACAGTTGCAGAATATTCACAAAGAAAACCGGTTACATATGTGCAAAAACAATTTCATATTATACAGATATTGATATTCACAGCAGAACATTTATAACATCTGTATACATATATTCACATGCGCATCTACACCAACCCAGCACCTATACATATTTGCATCTGTACATGTAGGCATACATCTGTATACAGAAAAAAGTGGAGGGAAAAAAAAGATCATGTACAAATGACAAGGAACACCTGAACAAAAACGCTCTAAAATACCAAAAATTCAACTCAATGTAACGGCAATGTTCAGCGGAACAAAATAAAAATGCGGAACGATGGAAAAGCGAGGTTTGGAACATGCTAAAAAATAAAATGAATAAGAAAATTAAAAAATATAAAAATGGCAAATGTTATTTATAGAATTTGACCATTATTAATTAAATTAAATTTCAGTGCCTTTCTCGTAATAGCATTTAGTTCGGTATGGAAAGCCTGTATCACATTTAATATTCTCGGCACCTGGTACTGCAATCGCCGGAAACCATAATTTGTTCTTGTGAAAGGTAACGCCCACTGGCTCTGTTTTCGGAAATCATATAACGCTTCCCTTGATTTGACTAAGTTGCACAAGTTTGTGAAAACGTTGTTGTTACAGCGAAAATATTTTTTAATTTTTAAGACTAGGTTATAATCATAGAAATATTCAATAGGGAGCACATTAAGAGCACGAAATATTTCGAATGTATGTGCATCAAACGGTGCGTTAACAACATGTCGGACAGTTTTCTTTTGTAATGTTTTTAAGCTTCGTATGTTTGCTAGCGATGTCGTACCCCACACTAAGTTGCAATAGCTAATATGTGAAAGGAAGAGACTGTTATATAACATTAGTTTTACCTTAGAGGGCAGTGTGTGTCGTAATCGACAGATTATTCCACATGCTCTCGCCAAAGTGGACATAATACGCTCAACGTGTGCATCCCAAACTAAATGTATGTGAAAAATTACACCTAACGTTTTGACAGTATCAACTATTTCTATCCTTTCTGTGCCGAGGTAAAGAACAGTATTGCAGTTTACTTGTTTTTGTGGTGGCGTAAACAACACAGCCTTAGTTTTATTTGCATTAATTGCTAATGAGTTTAGATTGCTCCACTTTTGCAAAAAGTTTAAAGTTTTATTTGCCATATTTGTAAGTTGCACAATATCGAGTGACCTGAAAAAAAGGCTAGTATCATCCGCATAGACTAAGAACTGTCATGCTCCAAAAGCGTTTGTGGTTGCATATAAATAAATTGGGTGAATCTAGATATTTCTGCTCGATATTTCTTCAAGTCTCGTGTTTTGCTTGCGGTAACTAACCAAAATTATTTATATTGGTTATTTATATTAGTTTAAAAATATTGCTACTTTTAAACTATACGAAAACGGCTGCGCACACACTGCTGGAGCATGCCCCGCAAACACGGACCTTCATCTGAGTACGCTAGCAGTTATACAACTATACGTCTCTGTTTGAAAATTCATGCTAACACAATTTTGAGATATATACGCAAAGCGTGTCACGATAATTTCACTACACTTGCGGCGCAGCATTCATCCCGGCCGGATCAAGCGCCACGAAATAAGATCTACCACACTGGCTGCTCAACAGACACAATCCGCTTAGTGGCAGCTCAGTATCAAGTTAAACCATGGTGTACTTCCTTTTTTACGCACATCAACTATAACGCTAAAATCAACAAGCCCGAGTGATCGCTCGCCGTAAAACATACCGTATCGTAGAAGCGAGAACAAGAGCGCGTTATCAAATCATGTCAACGACAAACCGAAACTATACCCGAGTCGCCTGGGCTGCATACAGCCGGTTCGCGCTACGAAATGCGCTTACCTAATCATGATCTATTGACGCAAAACATCTTTGCTAAAGCTTACCGTTCAGTGTATTTGACATGTGATGTCACAAACAAGACACGCGTACACAGACACCAACGTTCAGGCAAACACTGCTACAAGCGTTTACGTGCCTGGCGCACTCGTTGAGAATTCAAACTGACGCGGATAGACGGCGCACCGCCGCGCATGCGCAGGACCTCCACGCGCCGTGCGTGCGCGCTCCGAGGAGTGTGAGCGCCTTTTTCTTTTTTTTTTGTCTCTCTCTCTCTCTCTCTGCGCGCCATGCGCGGCGTAACGGGTTGCTTTTCTTTTGCATTTTTCATCCTTTTTTCATGACCGAAGGAAATTCGCTGGCAGGTTGTATTACAAACGCTGTGGGGCTATCGTACGAGGCTGGAACTCCCACATGGATGTATGCGCCGTTTGTAAAAGCCGTTACAGGGCCCTTCAGGCGCTTGCATTATCGCCAGCGACGATGAGTAATACAGCGCATTTGTAGCATATCTTCCAGCGTACCGCCAAATGTGATGCCCGCACGTACGTTAGTGCTAATTTTCCGCTCCGATGATAGGTCTAAGCAATCAGTACGGCAATGAGGTACTCATATGCGTGGCCGCGCAGGCATACCGCCTGCGAAATACTGGGTGGGCTCAGAGAATTCGGCACATATTTTGAGTGAATGAGAAACCTTGATGAGTTTATAGTGCAGGATATCAGTCAACGAAAAACCGCGCGATGTTAGTGATGCAGCCGAGATAAGAAGACAATGTGAAAAGTATCTCAGAATCGGACGACACACAACGCGCACACCACATGCGCGACATCGGTTCATCGCACACTCACAAAGTCCGCGTTGTCAGCTACAAACATTACGAGTCTCTGTGCTGTTTGCTTGATGCCTGTTTGGAATCCGCTAAAGTAGCTAAAGTTGGCGTTCATACCATCTATTATCATAATTGGATCAGCGTTTTGCTTTGTTTATTCTACTGCCGCAAAAGTCATGCTATGACAACTGTGAAGACTGTCTTGGGATTGCCGAGAGCGACTACGTAGATCATATAATGTGGTCAACAAATGCGGAGGTATACACTATGTGTATACTAAAGTCTACAAATAGGCTCTACAGTACTCTCGGCAGTATACAACTTCAGTGGCTTATATCAAAGGCAGCTCCGTATTATCCACCGGTACCTGCGCTTGGTTACAGCGTACAAGGGTTGGGCCCAGATTAACGATTTTTGTCTATTGTCAATCTATAGACGGCATGTAAACCTGAAGCAATAAGAATTTTACAGTATCGGCTGTTTTCTACTTCACCTCACGCCTTACCACAATCGGTATACGGGCTGTTCGCACATGTTAACATGACCTTTCGTGACGTCCCACCCTATGGCCTTCATCGGCGGTGATATAGGAAACCGTGGAGAATAATTGGAATTGCAAAGACGTATACGGGATATTTCACTTAATTTGAGCCATACTTTAACATATGCAAATGCTACGTAGCTGGAGAGAACCAAGGTAACGTTGTTTGTCATCGCTTGGAGATACTCAGATTATTTTTTTGCATTTCCCTGATTAGATAATTAGTGTTAATTAACTTCTCAATTATGTTAATTAGAGCAATACTCTCAATGATAAACTTGTAGAGCAAGCTTAGAAACTCGCGATACAGCTTTCTGTTGCTCAATACGAGCTCCATAGAAGTGTTTGTCCGAGCGTGAAGAAGCCCGCGATTACACGCAATGTGACTCGAGCCGCAGGTCGCGCAGCAATATATATATATATATATATATATATATATATATATATATATATATATATATATATATAATACGGGGGGTGCGGTGTACGTGAATGTGTGCAGGTGCGTGTTTGTGAAGAACTAGGTAGAGTGGGAATAGACAAGAACTATACAATCTTATCGACTCTCGTCTATAGCCAGTGTAAAGACGAAGAATGAACAACAATAAATAGACTGTATCGACTTTTTTCTATACACCGTCTATAGACTGCGAACAGACAAAAAGAAATATAAATCTTACCGACTTTCGTCTATTGGTAGTCTATAGAGAGGAATTATTATTATTATTTGTTTTGAACACATATACATATATACGCAGGTAACAGGAAAGGGAAAGCGAGGAGCAGGCTGGCAACTGCCACCGGAAGGGGCACAACGCCTGCCTACTCTTCTGAAGGGAGGTGACAGCAACACAGAAATGGAAGATAGGAAGGTGGGGAGGAAAAAGGAAAGAGGAAAGGAGAGCAACAGGACAAATCTAAAGACCAAAGTAGAACACTACAACAGGACAAATCTAAACACTAAAGTAGAACTCTGCAGTCGGAATTAAAGTGACGCCGCGTCGAACAGCCTCCACAATTATCAACCACATCCATGGCTAGTTCGCTATGCGGCTAATTGTGTTCTCCGCGATGAGACGTCAAGTAAAACTGCACGTAATCACCGTTTCACGTAATCACCTGCCCGTAATCCCCGTTTCACAATATACACTACAAGGTGTTTGAACCCGCCACCTCCCATCTTCGAAGGAAGAAGCGTTAGGGTACAGTACTGATCACACACAGTAGGGCCGGTCACTAAAGGTCATGCTACTACAGAATGTTGAATGTTCATGCTACAAACGTGAACCTAAGTTAGTTAGGTCTATAAAGGTTAGTAGGGCGCGATGGGCCTGATCACGTTTAGATGCGCAGCCACTGGGGTATAAACATTCCTCGAGTGTCGCACACCGCAGGCCAAGGAGATGATAGTGTCTCACTAGCGACATGCGCTGCGCACTGAAAGCGGGACACTCAAGTTTAAGGTGCTGAAGTGTCTCGTAGCAGCCACAAGACGTACACAATGGACTTTCTGCACGCCCTTGTCTGTATAAAGGTTCGTGCACGTTCACGCAACCAACCCTCAGCTTGAGCAGTTGTGCTCTAGCGCGACGAGGCAAGCCTCGACCACGAACACGGGGCGGGAACGTTCCATTTGCGACGCGCTGATCTGGATGCTGCTTGAGTAGGTGGCGACGAATCAGCAGACGAGCGTCATCAAGCTTGCACATAATTTCTGGGCAGTCACAGTTGTTATGAATGCAACTTGAAGCGAGCCGATCAGCCTCTTCATTTCCGGCGATTCCTACCTGTGAAGGTATCCATTGAGCAACGAGAGATACCCCACGTGATGTAATTTTGCTCGCAGAGTCATTAATGCTGCGCACAAGTGGACAATCAAGCTCACTGCGTTGTAACCTGCTAAGGGCAGCACGGGAGTCCGTAAAGATGACAACCTTCGATGTAATTAATTCCTCTTGCCCGTATTTCAGTGCAACATTAATCGCTGCTAGTTCCGCAGTTGTTGACGAAGTTGGATGAGGTATTTGAAAGATACGTCGTACTTGAGTTGAAGGGCAGTAAAAAGCTGCAGAGGCGCCTTGACCTTCGTTGTGTACAGATGAATCTGTGAAAACTTGAAGATAATCCGGAAACTTTTCGAACAAGTGAGACTGAGCCAATTGAAATATTGCCGAAACAGCCATATCAGACTTTTTGTGCATGTCAGGAATTGTGAGGAAAATGGGGAATACGTGTTTCGGATTACCTTTTGGAGGCGGAGACGTATCTGAAGCAGCATGTTCAGAACTGGTAGTGATATCCATAAATAATGCCGCCATTTTTCCCATGCGAGATAATGGGCGGTGAATCAGACGATCAAGGAGCGATTGACCATTCGATGCGCGGTGCAGACGCTCAATATGATACAGAGCTCTCTGATCTGCTTGCAGCCTCAGGGGTAACTGATGCGCTTCAGTACGTAATGCAATAGATTGCGCCTCACGAGGTAATCCAAGCATTAGGCGAAGGGCAACGCGATGATCTCGCTCCAGTTGGGCCATCAAACTAGGTGGTATGTTCAAAATTGGTAAAGCGTACAGCATGCCTCAGAGTACAGATGACTGGTACACCTGAAGAGCCGTTGTTTGGTCGCAACCAGCACCTCGAGCAGTCAAGGCGGCCACATACTTAAGAAGGGAGTGCGATTTGCGCCGTACAGATTTAACGGCGCCAAGAGATGCGATCATCCACAATTAACCCCAAATAACGGTGTTGTCGCACCAAGTTTATAGGCGTTTCGTCAAGATACAGTCGGCTCATTGTTCGACGAGCGCGTAGTTTAGGGTGATATGCTATTGCAGCCGACTTAGCAGGTGATATGAGCAGGCCAACTTCACCCAAGTACTCCGAAGTAGCGTTGAGAGGTCTTTGCAATCTTGCACGAAGCCGCGGACCAAGGTGCGAAGGGCCACTTATCCACAGAGCAACGTCATCTGCGTAGACAGCTATGCTCACAGGGAAGTCAGTGTCTCGAGGCAAACGACTTGGAAGCGCGGCGAGTACCGCGTTAAACAAAAGCGGCGATAAAACGCTGCCCTGTGGAACACCGCACTTCACATTTCGGTATTCACTAGTTACTCCTCCGACACGCACTTTCATTCGGCGCTCCGATAGAAAATTATGCACAAACTGGAGCAGACGACCCGAAATTCCCGCGGCTGTAAGAGCGGAAATACTCGCCTTATGCGGAACTGAATCGAAAGCTTGCTGTACGTCTAGGAAGAGCATGTAGGCGGAATGCTTGTTTTCTTTAGCAAATTCGAGTGCTGAGACAAGGTCTGATATGCTGTCCAGAGCCGAACGGCGGTGACGAAAGCCACTCATGACATCAGGGAAAAAATTCAGCTCCTCTAGCCTGACATCTAAGCGAAACAAGACCATTCGCTCCATTAAGGTGATGATGTTTGAAGTTAGGGATATTGGTCGGTAGGACTTGAGGTGCCTTGCCGGACGCCCGGGCTTTAATATTGGTATTACCACGGACGATTTCCACTCAGCAGGGATTGCACCGGTTCTCCAAACTTCATTATACTCGTCCAATATACGGTCATGGAAACTCTTATCAACGTTCCGCAATGCTTGGTACGTCACACCATCTGCGCCTGGAGCAGTGCGGCATTTGGAGAGGCTCAGCGCGTGTCGCAGCTCCTCAAGAGTGAAATCTGCCTCGTCCATCTGGCAAGCTGGACCGTAGGAAGCGGTTACGGTGCTGTGACTTGTCAAACAAGGAAGGTCGCTAATTGTGGTGTCACTGGATACAGGAGAGACGAAAATGTCTGCAAATGCCTCTGCTATTACTTTTGGTGACTGGCCAGTCGCTATGCTCAATGTAGCCGTAGGATTCTTGCAGATTTCAGGAGTGCGGAGAGCCTTCCAGTATGCGCCATACACTTCCAAAACCACTTCCAGTATGCAACGAACTACACAAAGCTTCCAAGCTCTTGCGACAAAGCTGTTTTGTATGCAGCCGTATGGCTGCATCAAAGCGATTGTATATAGTCCAGTCGGTGCGTCGTTTAGAGCGCTGTGCCCGTCTATAAGCGCGCCGTCGACACGCGCGGAGCCGCAAAAGCTTTAGATCGGGATTTGGTTTGCCGATATTCCGTCTTTGTTGTACTGTAGCTTTTTGTAAACACTCACTCATAAGTTTAAATAGGCTATCTTGAGATGGTGCCTCTGAGATCAACTGTCGGAACTTGTCCCAGTTAGTAACTGTATAAAAGACATCCTGGCGACCCGCAGTATGTGTTGGTGTTAACCAAATGGGTGGGTGATCTGAGCCCCACGGGTCAGGTTCACATGACCAGGCTAAGCACACATCTCTCGTTGTTATCGCAAGGTCTATAGTGGAATGCTCCTTTCCTCAATAAATGTAGGTGAACCGTCATTCAGTATTTGGAGATCATTCTTGATAAGGAACTCGTTAATCTCTGCCCCACGATTGTCTTGGGGACGGCTACACCATCGTGGATGGTGGACATTAAAGTCTCCGCATAACAGAAACGATGCACCACACCGAGACACTAAGCACTCAAGTAGCGAGGTATCGGAAGAACGTGTAGGCCTGTTGTATATGCTTGCCACCGTCGTACACACACCTCTGAGGCTCACAGTACCAGCTGCACACTCAAACTCATCGTCACAGATGCCGTCTGTGTCAATAACCGCGAAGTCCAAGTCAGCACGAACGTACACGGATGCTTTTGAAGCATTGCGCGTATGCGCCGCCTCCACACACTGGAAAGAGCCACGAGCTGGTTCCGCGCATCGAGTGTTACTGTGGACACCCACGAAGCCTAGCAATCGATATTCGTCTTTCCTTACGTTAGTTTCCTGAAGCGCTACAACGTCTGGTGGAGTCTTCATAGCGACTAGTCGAAGGACTAAATCAGCGTGCCGCGGTCGCATCGACCTGACATTCCATTGCAGCACAAAGGGGCGAGGCTGCTGACAACTGTTAGAATTGTTTCCGGTAAAACGTCTAGCGAAGGCCGTCGAGGACAGGAACGAGTGCCTCCAAAAGTTGCTATGCTGCTGACGCTGCTGGTGTCTGGCGACCGGCGATTAGAGATCTGATGACGTTGACAAGCATCTTTAGAAGATTGACAAGTTGCACGTCGTCGTTGGCTGATACCTGTTTAGGTACTGTGTTTGCAGTGCTTTCCACTGTGGTCGAAGTCTTTGTAGATACTTTTTCCGGCGGTTTCGATGGAAGCGCTGGCCACGATGTGTCTGAGAGGCAGAAGGTCTGCCCCCCTACTTTCTGATGCGTTGTTTCTTTGTCACTCTTTGAACGCGCTGCTTTTCCAGTCGCTGGGGCAGCACTACGGCGACGGGAGCTCTCATCTCCTGCTGCCTTCTTTATGGCTTTCTCTTTTAATGCCTTTAGTTCATTCTTCAATGAGGGACATCCTTTATCCGTTGCCAAATGTTCACCATTACAGTTAGGGCACCGATATGCCTGACTTTCACAGGAATCTACATGGTGATTCCCACCGCATTTGGCACAGACCAGATCTCTGGTGCAAAAGCCCTGAACATGACCAATCTTGAAAAATTTATGGCATTGCAAAGGTCGTGGTACGAAAGGTCGAACAGAATAGCGCACAAGTCCAGCCTTTATATGACTAGGTACCTTTCCAGAGGCGAAAAGTATCTTCCTGCACTTTGACGTGCCCAGCCTTCGAACGCTAATTATTTTGCATGGTGGCGTGCAAACAATCATGTTCTTAAAAACGTCGTCTTTGAGATCCAAGTCCACATCAGATACGACACCAGCTGCTATATTTGTACCCTGTGGTATGTAGGGACGTGTGCGGACCCCACAGATTTCAGACAAACCAAGTAGAGTTTGCACCATCTTATCATCACTCGTGTCTACGGCAATGACATTTTTCCAGGGGTTCACGCGAACCTCTTGGATTAGTCCAGGGGCAAGTTTGAAGAAGAAATCATTAAGTTTCTGTCGAGAGATAGCATTCAGGCTTACCATCGCGTCGATGGGAATGAAAGCTACTGTCGTAGTCTTGATGGTGCTGTATATGATAGTCCCTTCACTTGAGGACGACGCCGGAGACGTCCGTCGTGGGTGGCGGTGCTTTACAGGTATGAAAGCATCCGAATCTTCCATCTTGAGTAATAAAGCTCGGAATCAGTAGCGTCGGACCCTACTGCCGAACTGAGCCGCTTCCGAGGCGCGGGCGGTCTATGCTGACCGCTAGACGCGTCCAAGACCATATCTTCCATGGCAAGCTCCGCGGGGAGGATCTCCCAGCAGAGTAGAAGACTTCAGGGTGCAGCACAAACTTCGTTGCCTGTTACTGATGCACAAAAATAATGTAAACAGAGAAAAACTGCAGCACCAGAAGAAAACCAGCAACCCAGCACAGTAACTTCGTCGTCGTTCTTTGACCACGCCATAGAGAGGAAGTTTTTTTTTGTCTAATAGAGAGGAAGTAGACAAAAAGGAAACAAACACCTTATCGACTTTTTTCTATAGGCTGTATAGACAAAAAGAAATAGAAATCTTAGCGACTTTCATCTATAGAAAGTCTATAGACAAATAACAGAGAAAAATAAATAGAGGCCTGTATCGACTTTTGTCTATAGGTAGTCTACAGAGGGGAAGCAGACAAAAGAGAAGGAAACACTATATCGACTTTTTTCTATAGACCATCTATAGACTGTAAATAGACAAAAAGAAATAGAAACGTTATCGACTTTCGTCTATAGACTGTCTATAGAATTTGTATCAACAAATGTCCAAATCTATAGAAAGGCAAGGTCGTCTATAAAAAGTCTATAGACTTTCTATAGACAGTCTAAAGTCATTTTTGTAAGGCTGGTAGCAGACGACATAGCGCTGCGCTCTGCCAACTCATTTACGCTTGCAATACCACCTGTCGGCTGAGAATGAAAAAGAATCCCACTAATAAATTACTTCTGCGTCGCGTGAACGCCCGGCACCGCACGTTTATTCTTTAGAACTTGCCGTATAATATTTAATTTATATTTTGCATTTATTTAGCAAGCAGAAACATTCTGCAGTTCCTCGATTAGCTCGTCATATATAATGACGTACACTTCAGAGTTGGCACCCTCTCAACTATTTCGTCGCGTCCTCCCCTTTTTCCACCACCGGCTTGCGAGTGGCACATTTAGTGACGTCAGCGGCGAAGTGAACGGTTCGTTTTCCGAACCGTTATATGATTCCGCCCTAGAACTACCCAATATAGTGAAATTCGAAACAGTGGGCGGCGCGGAGTCGAGCGAAAATGAAACCTTCCGACCATCCGCGTCGTTGTCACGGGTAATTTCAGTTAGCTCTCTTTTGTAAAAAATTGAACAGGACTGGACAAGCAGAATTTTATTTCGTGTACTAATGCAGTACAAGGATTTTTTGCAACAAATCGTTGAGAACCAGTGACAGAATTTAGCTGAGTAGTGATTTCGTGATCGGGCAAGTACTTGAATGCGCCGGGGGAGTCTCTAACCATGTCCAACATTTACCTCAATTTCTCCATTATTAAGGCCCTGTTCGCGGTAATATTGACGCCTTAGAGATTCTCGAGCACTAATCTATCACTTCAGCTTGACTTAATATTTGTCTTTAGTCCCTTTAACCATCGAGCCAATTCTCTTTTCGAGGAACGGGCGAAATGCCACCTGCAGTAGTGGAGAGAGCGCAAAAAAGGAGACATGAAGGCTAAGAAGGAAGAAGTGCGCATGCTATCACCGCCTGCTCGATAGCCTGTTCCGGCCGCCATTGTTTCTTAGTATATATATATCCGTAGAAATACCTACCGACCCAGCAGCAGCCGAGCTCAGGACGATAAGCAAAGAATGCTTCTCTTTAACACAACAAAAGGGCGTGTAGTGCAGCTGCGCAAGCCCTAGAATTACCCTGGCTTACCAGACGAATTAGCTTAGAAAACCAGAATTATGAACGACCATAGGGAAAGCATTCGAGATAAGTGATTTGTTTGCGGTTGGGGTTAGATTTTCACAAGAGGAGTAGTAAATCGCGGAAAAAAACCGTCTGAACTGCTTCTAAAAAGTATAACAAAAGTAAATTATGATGTTTTCCGTGCCATAAGCACGATCTCATTATGAGGCACGCCGTTGTGGAGGACGGGTGTTTTCGCATTTCGGCCCCTGAGGAAATGGGGTGGCCATGTCCAGGATTCGCTCCCGTGACCTCGTGCTTTGCCAATGAGCATTAAACACCATATCCACTAAGCAACGACTGTGGGTGCTTCTACAAAATATAAGAAAACTTTTTCAGGTTTAGAGCGTAGTTCATGCCCTGAAGGAAGCTTATGCGTAAAGGCGCCAGGGGCCCTATAATGTAAACGCATTCGAATATGTTTTTATTCGAATTTCCTGCCGTCAAATTTACGTAACCGCCAACGCAAGCATAGGGCGCTGACCCGCAGCGTTGCCTGAACAGCCCAATGAAACGCTCTCCTCGTTTAGAGGAGGTCATTCTTGTTTGCTTTCAAAACGAATAACATTGCCTACATTGAGTGCTTTTTCTTATAATTTTTGGCTGACAGAGGCGAGGAGCACGCTCAAGTGGAGAGGGTTTGGATTTGGCCGAGCCAGCGCACTGAAAATAGATAACCGCGGATGAAGAGGGAGGTGCCGGCATCTGCGATTGATCCGCTTTCCTTTACGTAGCTTGCGGTGGCTTGCCTGAAATCACGGCGGCGTGCAACAGACACTTAAAAATGCCGCTAAAACGGATCCTCAGTAAAGAAGAGTTAGCAGAGCGATGTCGTATACGTGCCGAAAGGGCTCGATAACGTTACACAGCCACGCTAAAAGTTTTGTTATACGCAAATAAGCCCATGTTCCCCGGCAGGTGCGAGTAGCAAGTGCCTGAGCGATCGGCGGCAGCCATCTTCTATTCCTTTAGGAACGGGATAGTCCCCGGATATTCAGAAAAAAATCCAGTTTTGTTCGGCATATTATTACATCTTTAACGCGTACACGTCACTTCGACGCAATGAGTTTTCGTGATTTCGTGACGTCGAGTGAAAGACAGGTGAAGTGGGTGCAGCCTAAAGCTTTTGACCAATAGCAGAGGGTTAATGGCGAAAACGCGTCAAATCAGAAATAATTATTTTTATATTGCTCGGTCGAATCATGCATAATCAGTGTGTTCACGTCATGTCAGATTGGGAGCTATCGCGGTCTTCGTCACGTCGCATGACAGGCAGGTGAAGTGGGGGTGGTGCAAAAAAGTTTTTGGCCAATCGCGGAGTGCTGATTGCAGATTTGGAATAGAAAAGTTTGGAATAGCTTTACGTTATAGTGCCCCAGCTTGCGTTTCGCATGAAAGACATGCGGAAAGCGTGTTCCGCGCCAGAAAAATAAATTACAGCTTCAAATTGACTAGTGTTTGTGTAAAGGATATGTTCGGGAATTCAGGAAGCAAAAGATCGTATCGGGTGATAGTTCCGTGGTTAAATTTTATTGGCTGATTTATGGACCAGACCCACCTTCCTGGTTTTTCAATAGAACGGCAGAGCACTCCCTTCGAGCCAGCATCAAACTGTCTCAGATAAATGAATACTAAATATACGTTCATACTTTTGGATAATTGGGGTTGATTAAATAATAACCTTGACTCGAGAACGCACGTAAATACCCCATAAATAAAAAAAACTTAACAAGAACTGAGACGTTAAAACACTGAGTGTCTGGCAGCATATAACGAAGTAATAAAATTACCACAAAAAGCATCATGTATTACTACAACGCAGTGAGCAGCAATTCTTTGAGTGGTAACCCTACCAAGTAAAAATATTTTAGGGTTGCTGTCCTCACTGATGGTAGGCCGAAAATTTTCTTAATCGCATCCCTGAGTTTTGGAGGAAATTAGCCATCGAGCTTTTTAGTGCTGTCACACGGCCATTATTCTTTATTTGTATCCCAAGCTTTGCTCGGCGGGAAAACGTTCGATAGAACAATAGAGACACTTGTTCCTGTTACTTAGCCGCTTTGTCTGGGCCTTGTGTCGAAGGAGAGCTGAGATTCTGGGAGGCCAGCGCGTACACGATGCGCGAGAAAGGATACGCACGCAGCGCAATGGCGTGCTGCCTTTCCCTTCCATTGCCTGAGCGCTGGTCTTCCCAAGCCACAACTGTACTGCCACCAACCGGTCTAATTTTCTGCCTCACTAAAATATCAAAGGACTTTTCAATTATAACAAAACAATAATAACAGTGATAACATAGAGTTCTTCACGATGACATTCCAGTTGATTTCGGTTGTTGGACTATGGAAGTCGTCTAAAAATGCTCCCAGAAAGGCAGTTTCATTAACGATGGCCTCGAATGTATGTTTACTGTAATTAACCACAATTTTTTTTTTCTTTTTATAGCAGCTTATTAAGTTCAATGTAGAGCACCAAGTGGCCGCGTAGTAGAGGCTGGTACGATTAATAATAATAAAAAATATATTATAGCGACGGGTCGTCAGTGCAATTAATGTCTAGTGTATTTGCGGTAATATTTGATAGCCTAGTTGGTTGAGTAAGAACCTGATTAAATGAGAAAAGCGAGCCGATGATTATTAGGTCATTGCCTTATGCAGGAAACGGTGTAGAAACGAGAAAACCGGAATATCAGACAAGGTCATGCATTAACGCCGCACAGAAAAAAAAAAAAGAAGAGCGGTACGATAATGCGCAACTGCATTAATAGAGGCCATGCAACTCATAAACTAGGTTTGAAGAGGGAGAAGTCGGCCGATAGCAGAGTGAAAAAGAACAAACAAACAAGCAAACAAAGGAACAAACAAACAAACATATTTTCGTGTGATATGTCCTAGAGATTAAATATGTTATGTAATACATGACGTGTTGAATATGTCTCACACGTGCCCAGAAAGCTTCAAGATCAGTTTGGAGATGATAGGATATAGCACACTTAGGGAGTCGGCTGACACCTTATATATGTGGCATAAAAATTCACGATCGCGTAGATAGATAGCGAAACTGGGAGGCGTCATGAAATATCGCAGTATCACTAATGTCCGATGGAAACCAGGGCCCTCATTTCATAACGATACATATAATATTGTGTAGCCAACCGGAACTACTTCCAGTTAACCGCCCTGCCTTTCTATACATCCTTCTCTCTCTCTCTCTCTCTCTTGTTTTATAATATTCTTATCACCTGCTTTGCCGAATTACCCATCCTGTCAATGCGGCGCGGGGATGTGCGAGCCTATGACTGTAGGGCGATGGGAATGTAGAGCACAGTGAATCGTTACAATGCGCGGTCCCGAGCATCGTTGAGCACGATGATAATATCACTAAATATTTGAACGATACAGCGCAGCGACTCACGCTTATTGTCTATGCCCCTGGTTTTGCCAGAAGCGTCGATACACGAGGCGTTGGCCCACAGCCGTCTCCTCCCGCCTCGCTGCGTTATTAAAGCGAAACTTTGCCTAGCGTCCCGGATTTCGAGTGCCTGCTCCTGGGTTGGTCGGTACAGCTCGGCAAATGTGCTTGCGGGCGATTATGTGTACGAAGATTCTATGTGCGCTGAATGCAAGCGCCATCAAACAAGCTTGTACACCCGTGAGCAAAAGTATACGGACCAGGGATTGCGCGATGAAACTCATTTTCTCTTCTGTCTGTGAACGCAACTAGAAATCAAAAACTGCAGTCAAATGTCGGAATTACAAATTTTCCAGTGCACTCGTCAGTTTCCGCGTATGCGTGTTAATTAAGAAGAAATTCAGTTTTTTCGGCGACCCTGGGGTCCGTACACATTAGCTCACGGGTGTACGTAAATGCCTCTATGCATGCCGACATGGTAGTACCAGTAAGTGTACTTACGTTCTTCGTAATAACAAAAACAAAAAGTATAAATTTCTACATACATCCTGAACATACAGTTCCCAATATCTTCAAAGAACATTGACCACTTATTGTAATAGCGCATTATCTTCCCTGGATTTTTTTTTTTTCATTTACTTCATTTGAGTTGGCTTAGCCAATCAGTTAGTCTCACTGGGTATGGGCCCGTTAATGCCCATTCCTCCAGAATGGATATGGGGGCAACGTTGACACAAGCGGAAGAAAATTTGTAAACCTCGCTAAATATGTGTCGCACTTCTTTGTGCGTACACCTACCATCGCTATTATTACCGCCACGAGCATTATACACCGCCTCCGTTCTCACGGCATCGTTGCGTTGACATATTACACTGTGCATTCACCAGATTTGGTGTTCGTATATCGCCATAGCTCGTGAGAAGTGTTGTGCATAAACATGAAAATTGCAAGACATTAAAGTTTACACCTCTGGGTTGGATAAACGTAAATATTGCATGAAATTACACGTTGCATGAAACACACGTAAAATGAAAGTAAACGCAATTGTACCTCTTGACATTAGTTGTATTGCCCCCCCCCCCCCCGCCCATATAAGTAACCGCTTCACTAAACCTTCCCTTAACGCAGATCTGAACATGTGCGTTGGAGCTGCATATTTATTCATTAAATAAATAAATAAATAAATAAATAAATAAATAAATAAATAAATAAATAAATAACTTCTTTATTATACTTCAAAGGCCCCGGCGTGGGATTACAAGAGAGTGCACGGACGCAGATGCATCGGTAGAAACAAAACATGCCTGTTTATGTTTGGAAATAGCCTTAACGAGCCAAAGAACTACTATGAAGCGCGGTCGTCATGTCTTTGCCGGTATTGTCAGCGCTAAATGAAGTCCTGGGGCGCGATGACGTAAAGCTATTCTTTTCTGATTGCACACCTATTCCGCCATGAGCCCTCCACGATTGGTCAAAATTTTCTGGCCGCGCCGACTCCGTGTGTCTGTCACGTGGCAGGACAAAACCATGAAAGCTCATCACGTCAAAGTTACGTGTGCGCACCAGTCCCGCGTTAGTATGCCGAACTAAAGGGGACATTCATACGGAACAGCCGGAGAATCAATTCCCCGTTCCGAGAGAAATTGAAAATGGTTGCCTCCCAGTCGCTATGGCGGTGGCTGTGCCGCCATCAAGAAAAAATTTTGTTTGGAATGTTCAATTGAATGCGTGACGAAGTGGCCGGAAACTGGCGAGATATCGGAGCGGTAGCGATGACTTGTGCAATGGGTGGCGTTGGGCACGGTTAGTGATGAGGCGGTCGATCGACCTCGCTCGGCCTTGGCTGAGTAGGCGGGCGCTTGCACGCAGACGTTCACTTTTGCCACGTCGCAAGCATGCATAGCGGGACAGTTTAACCTCACACTGATTGTAACACTGGCAGGACAGTGTGACTAATACAAACAGCTTATTCAATGCTGCAGCGACACACTTCTGCGAACTAGCATCGTCACTGCGATATGGTAAAGTGTAATGTCAACAATGTGTAGGCATCAGAACAATGCTAACTTAAATAATAAGCGGAAAATCCCTGTATATACAGTGCCTCACGTAATGCGATTCTTCAGACCTAAACACGAACCTTCACGCGTCAAAATGCACCAGAGCAGGCTTTCTAAAGCGTAATATTTATGAGACGACATTTTCAATAATGCAGTTATACTTCCATGCTGAGCCGAGCATCCGTTTCACAGTCCTCCGATTTTTGTACGACTATTCGTTGCTTATAATCAAAATAAAGTTTCAAATGGCGCACCAGGCGACAGTCGGAGTGCATTCTGAGTGAACGACCACACCCTTATTTTGCCTATCCGCACGCTCTACGAATTTACGTAAGGCAGTGTTTGAATTCCTCGTTCTACTATTTCGTAGTTTCCCGCCTGAGTGCAGCCAACACAATACTCCTCGATCAAAAATGGACCTTGCCAGCCGAGACATCAATTGATCTCGCTACAGCCAAAAGCAACGAGGACGCGGCTCGTGGAGCCAATCCACTGTTCCCAGAGCGGCTGACGCATTGCGGGCGCGGAACGACATAAATTGGATGCAGAATCGACGCATCTGTGACTTCGGCTTTAAAAACCGGAGTACTTGAGTTTATTTTGACATGCATTGGGAATCGCTTTTGGCTTTAGCTTAAACAACTATTTTGGTTTCAATAGCGCGCTGTTTATTTATTAAGCGTTTCTGTACACAGTAAGGTTGCTATACGGCTCCTCTAGGAAAAGAAATTCTGTAGTCGGAGACTGTCAGAGAAAAAGATTCGTTTTATTACTGGAAAGCATTCACTATATGCATGTGTAAGTACGAATGTCTCTACAACTAAACCACTTGTAAAGCGGATTCTGTATGTTCCGCAAAAATTCCCAACTTTAATATGTATTGTGACCAGGCACGTACCTAGGATATTATTTCGGGGGGGGGGGGGCAACCCAAGGTAATTTTTCTATGCAAATTAGGGGAGGCACCTTTACTAGTACAAGTGTGAATAACGCCCACCATTTGCCATAAAAACGCGTAAACCCACAAAAGAGAAATGAAATAAGATGTATTTTACAGGTACACCTGTGCGATACACCTCTCCTTTACTTGGCAAACAAAGTACCACGTCAAATGGAGTCGCGCAGGAAAGAAGCGCAGGAAGAACACTGCCAAGAACAAGTAAAGGAGCAAAGTTTAAAGTAAAGATTACTTTAGTAGAATAGACCTTAAAAAATAGCAGTTGGCAACAAAGGTACACGGACCACGCGGAGTTGTGTTACTCCACCAGCCAATGACAGAAGCATACAAAATCGTCGTCATTCGGTGTTTTCAAAATGGTGTCGTGCTTGACACCACCGGTGTGTCTGCAGCTCTTGAAGAGTCTTTTCATCGGTGGAAGCAATGAGGTGTGCAACAGACATGGACAAAATGTATGGAGTCTGAGCATTTCGCTCTTCAAAAGTTTGCGGTGCAGTTCATCTCACTGCTGAACCCGTTTTACTCATGAAACTTCACTGCCAACTGAAGTGAAACTTCACAACAAATAGTTGTAGCGAAGCAAGCATGCTATTTCAGTTCAATAAATAATAATATTTGGGGTTTTACGTGCCAAAACCACTTTCTGATTATGAGGCACGCCGTAGTGGAGGACTCCGGAAATTTTGACCACCTGGGGTTCTTTAACGTGCACCTAAATCTAAGCACACGGGTGTTTTCGCATGTCGCCCCCATCTTCAGTTCAATAAAGAATTAGGCATTCGCCATTCCACTATAATTGGCGAGGGAAAAGGTATAAAATTACGCGCTAATAATTTTATTTTTGTAGTTACCGCCTTATTTGGGTAACAGAAAAAAGTTTGAAACTACGAATTGTTTGCAGCCTCGCGGAGGAACAGTAGCTGGCGGTTATGAGGGCGTGGGCGGGGCTTCATTGCAGACTTAAGTTGTATCCGACTATAGTAGCGTTTTTTGAATTAGCTCTGGAAGAATTATAGAGAAATATATATTTGCGGAACAATCACAGGGTTTTTTTTTTTTTTTTGATCCCTCGTTTACTGCTCTAACAAGTTAAGTGCCACAACCGACTCGTATTGTTATTTGGGAAGGTAAGTAACGATGCGTGGCCGCCAGTCGCGTACAACCGCGTATGGCGCAGGAAGCTGCGATTCTACACGTACTGCGCCCACCGCGGAAGTTTAGAAAAACACCTACATAGGCACAGCAGAGAAGTGGCTACGTTAGGTGACATGCGTTTTATACCCCACATATCAGGGCTTAGTATTTCACAAAAGAAGTGCAATGGGATGATTCCAAATGACAGGCCAAGTAGTTTTGTTTTATTTCATTTATCCACTTAACGAAGCCCTACAAAAGTGCTGTAACAAAACTTTAACGTCCTCGTTAATCCCTCTTCAGACCCATGTGCACTCTCCACACCCGTAGACAACTTTCATCCTTCTCATTATTAAAATGTAGAAGCATCATTCAGAACACACGGAATTGTCCTTCACTTCCGGTGAAGTTTTCTTCACTTCCTTTTTAAATAAAAAGATGTTCCTGCATAAATATTTTCATAAACAACGATTACATTTGTTACATTTCACTTTTCCGTCCTGTTTGGCTGTTGCCTTGGCTCTCTCCCTTAGTAGATCGCTTAATTTCTCAAATCCTTGCGCCTCTTGTTTCCAGTTGGCAATTTTGCATGAAAGGAGCTGTACAATTAGGGAAAAACCAGACGAGTTAACGGGTGACAGTCATATTGCATATCAGTTTAAAGGTTATTGCAAGGTTTGATGATGGACACTGTCTCGCATTTTATTTTCCACTTTATCTAATTCATATCACGGCTATATGATGTCGAAGGTCTGTCAGCGGCGCGGCGAGCCGTCACTCGAGGAAATAATGAAACAAAAAGAAAATTTAAACGCAATTGGCATTTTCTCTGACCGAAACTCGTTTCACGTGCATACAGACCAGCTGACCACGAACTGAATTCCTTTCCTGGTCCCTGGATCAGTCTAAACGAAGAAAGCTGAATAATGAAGCAACAACGATGCGCGTGATCGTTGAATAGACGGTGACAACAGAATGCATCTGGAGTTCGCGCGGGCACCGAATTGATGAGGAAACTCGCCTTCACATCCCAGGAGACGCCGATAACTACCGCCATCCAAAAGGAGTGAAAACGGCAGCAAAATGTTGACCGCCGAATAACTGTCAGGCCTCAACATTGATTTGGCGGCGCTTTAGGAATGTGTGTGAGAAGTGGTGGTGTGTGGGGGGGGGGGGGGGGGGTATGCGCCTTAATTTCGGGTTGTGGGGGGGGGGGGGAGGGGGAGGGCCGGGCTCGCCTTTGGATACGTGCCTGATTGCGACCACCTCTACAGCGATGACCACTACAACATATTTGCGTGTAGAGCGAAGAAGCCGCGGTGAGCATAGTGAGCACCGGTGCAGGTAGCAACGAAATCCGCCCGGCAGAGTGCGAGCTTTCTTCAGTAGCGATTAACTTCAGTAGCGATCTAACTAGCTTATCAAAAAATAAATTTGGGTGTCTTTTAACGCCCCCCAAATTTCACTGCGTTATTTGGGAGCGATTTGCACGAAGCAATTCATAGTGTTCGTTCTCGTCACACCACAGTACCAATTTGCTTGCTTGGTGATCTTATTATGCCGAATATTATGGGGAAAAATTATCCTCCCTCAGGTATCCTAACTCCTCTATGGCACAAGATTCTTAGAACTGTGCAATATCTTTTCGCTCGCCCAAATCTTTAAGGAACTGAAAAGAATAACCCCGTCTCTTTCCAATACATTTTACCTTGTTTTTCCTACTAGACACGATCTTGTTTTCGAAATAACACGCCTGCCAGGTATCAGTGATCATTGCTGTCTTTCATTTAACGTTTGCCTCGAGCGACATAAACCGACGAAAACGATCAAGATATTAAGAAATTATAACAAGACTGACTTTCCTTCAATTACTAATGAAATCGCAGTGTTTCTCGATGAATACTATAGCGTGAATTTGACTGCTGCAATGTTCAGTCAAACTAGTGTATCTGTATTAATAAAATTACTGAATTAACAGATAAGCACTTCCCTGTTTAGACGATTACCTCTAATCTAAAAAAAAAAACATGGTATAATCGTCAGCGAAAGCGCTTGTCTAATAAAAAAAAGCGCCAATTTGAATCAGCTAAACTAAGCCATAGAAATGCTCGTTAGTCAACCTACAAACAGAGCGCTGATGATGTACGCGCAGGACTTAAAAGATGTCAAAGATAACTTCCTAGGCAGCACATTACCTTCAATGCTTAAAACTAACCCTAAACAATTTGGCGTGTGGTTAATTTTAAATACGATAATATAATAACGCTCAAAGACCTTAGTGGTGACGCTATACCGACCAAGCAGTGTACCTGAATACTAACGAAGTTTTCGCAAAAAATGTTTCGTTACCCAGCCATTCCGCTCCACCCCACGTACAACCATATGAACATGATGAATTGTTTCCTCTCATTATCAGTTATGACGGTGTCGCAAGCATCATTAGGACGCTAAAATCATGCTCTGCACCGGGTCTCCATCAGGTTAATGTGAAATTCCTTCAAAGCACAGTTTGCTAGACGTCGATCACGTTAGCCAAAATTTTCAAGCAATCACTGAACGATGGTGTTCTTCCATCCGAGTAGAAAGTCGGGAAGGTAATTCCAATTCATAAATCCGGCAATAAGCATTAGCTTCTAAATTACAGACCAATTTCACTCACTAGTATACCTTGTAAGCTACTAGAGCATACTTTGGCTACTCACCTAGCTAATTTTTTGGAATATCTTTCAATTTTTGTACCATCGCAGCATGGATTTCGCAAATCATACTCGTATGAAAGGCAATTAACACTATTTTTACACAAATTAAACACCTTCCTTGACAATAGGTCCTTGCCCGAGTGCAATTTTCTTGACTTTTCTAAAGCTTTTGACAAAGTGTGTCACAAGCTGCTCTTCCATAAACTACGACTACTTAAGCTTGATTATGCAAAAAAGGTGAGGCGTGCAGACAGGACACAAGACAAGTGGACAACACGGACGCCGTGTTGTGTCTCTTGTGTCCTGTCTGCACGCCTCACCTTTTTTGCATAATGAATGCTTACCAACTAGCTCAGCTTTCTGTCGTTTTAAGCTTGATCCCTGCATTTCAACCTCGATTGAAAGTTTTCTTGTTAACTGCTCTTAGTTTCTCTCAGCTGACGGCACGAATTCCGAATAATGCGCAGTCCATTCTGGTGTGCCGCAGGGCTCGGTAATCGCTCCTCTTCTTTTCCTCCTATAAATTAACGATTTACATTTTTGCGCTCCCTCATCCCTTCATTTGGTTGCCGATGATTGCGTAATTTTCCGAGAAATAACAGGTCCAAACGATGCCACTATATTCTTCCATCTGACATCAACGCCGTCTTTGACTGGTGTAATACATGGCTTATGGAACTAAGCCTTAAAGAATGCAAATTCATGCGAGTGTCTAGAAAGACTACAACTTATCCTTAAATAATGCACAACTCGACAGCGTATCTTACCTCGCAGTTCACATTAGCAGCAATCTAACATGGGATACTCATACGTCTTATGTTGTCTGCAACGCTAATCGCTTGCTCGGATACGTTCGTCGTAACTTTGCGAAATCACCGTGGTCGCTCAGACTAATGCTATATAAAACACTCATTCGCCCGAAGTTGGAATATGCCGCGTCGGTTTGGCATCCGCATCATAACAATTTGGTGCATTCGCCGGAAATAAGTGTAAAACAACTTGATCCGTTTTACACTGTTTAATTAGAATCAAATTGCGAACACCACGTTAATGAAAGCTAACTATAATCTACCTACGCTTGTTTCTCGACGCGCGACGCTCCGCATAAGCATTTCTCACAAACTGTATCATCATCCCTGCCTGCACAATTTTCTAATAATTCCTCCCCATTACGTTTCGTGCCGTCTGGATCATGCTCATAAATTTGACAATCCGTTGTGTAAAACCGAATCATTTCTACAATTTTGCATACTCGGTAGTAGTTTGCAACTCGGTTTGCAACAATTTTGCAACTCGGTAGTAACAATTTCAGATCATGAAAAATTTGTGACTTTATTAAGCAATGCTTTTAACATTTCGTTGTATTCTGCATAATTATAGCTATTATTATATAAGTGCAAACATTGCACTGTTTCTTTGTATTTAGTGTTTATTTTTTGTAACCTGTTCAAGAATTAGAAACATTGTATTGCTTCTTATATTTAAAATTTTGTTGTTTTTATGTTTCTTATACCACTCACCTCTGTAATGTCTGTTGAGCCTGAGGGCATAATAAATAAATAATTAAATAAATAAATAAATAAAATGACGCTGAGTGGGCTGTTAACTGGCTTTACCTGTTGATATCTAAAGAAAAAAAAACTCGCAGTTTTGCCCGAAAGGTGAAGCATTGATTGCGATAGCAAATTGGTGCACAGCTATACGAAGGGACGATAAGTTTGATCGGCCTATAAACTGGAAAACATTGGCTTACTAACTGAATTAACAAGCATATGGTGTCAGTGCGCACGAGCAATGCTTGAACACATCACGCTCGATGAGCGCGGACTCTAGCTGTCAAAACGCTGGTGCGATCAACGCTGCAGCAGCAGCAGCAAGCGGAGTGACTGACCTTCATGCGGTCTACCGCTTCAGCGCAAGAGCGGCGAGCACACAGCGCGCACCAAAGTATCAGAAGTCTGCAGATCATTTTCAAGATACGCGGCGTGCAAAGTACACACTTGTTGGCGGAGCCGAAGCCGCCCTCCCCCCTCCTCTCTCCCGCACTGCCCCCCTGCTTGCCGCCATATATGGCGCGCGAGAGTGAGTCGCGATCATCAGGTCCCCTTGCGCTCAGTCGCGAAATGCGCAGTTCCTGCCGGAGTACAACGCCGCCCCCATCCCTCCACGGCCTTTCGCGCGACGGAACGCGGCGAGTTTGCGCTCCGCTTTCTTTGTTCGCGCGCGCCAGATTGAGCTGCGATGGTCGGCTTTCCTCGCGTGCTTTCACTCGCACATACAGCATACGACTCTCGGCGACGGTGTCATCGCGCTTGGACTTTGCACGGAACATTACTGCGACGGCGACGGCAGAGGCGACGGCAAAAATGCGCTTGGAGTGCCCATACAATGGCCAACGCAATAAAAAAATAATTGGGTACCAAATTTTGTATAAAGCCTTTCCACAAATTTTAAACATGCAAAGTTTGTACTCGACATATCGCCAGATTATTTTGTTTTCATTGTTGTGCTTTTGAATACAGTACTGCTCACACACACACACATACACACACAAAAACACGCCTATTTCACCAAGGTGACTGTTTGGACATATTGGTAGGACATGAATGCAGCTTTTTGCGCACAAGACGAGGACGAAGAACAGGCTGATACACACGAGCGCAGACTTACAACACTGTTTTATTTTGAAGCAAGTGACCACATATACAGCAGAATCTGTGACACTGACACTGAATCTGTGAATGTCCACTCTAGAAACTGTACCCATAATCAGGCAGACGCCACAAATACGGTCGCGGGTAAACCGGTATATAGTGTATCATGCTCAATCGTCAGCAGAAATCGTAATCAGTTAAGCCGGGAAATCATCGAAACGAAATTGATTGACAGGTGTGGTGACACCTGTGTGTCAAAACCGTCCATCACCTCTTCCAGCAAGGAGCTAGTCTTCTTGCGCAGAGATAGGTATATTCTGCGGGCGGCGCACACGTGATGTGTCACAGATTCTGCTATATATGTGGTCACTTGCTTCAAAATAAAACTATGTTGAAAGTCTGCGCTCGTGTGTCTCTTCTTCGCCCTCGTCTTGTGCGCAAAAAGCTGCATTCACGCATAATTCCCCCCGCGGTTATTTCCTCGGGAAAAGCGGCAATCCTACAAGAATCGCTCATCTGTGCACCGCTTTTTGCAACAAAGCAACGGGTGTCACGCCGATGAATGCGTCGCGATCGATGAAGACAGGATGATGTGCTCGGAACTGAAAACCGACGACATCGTCGAAGCAATCAAGGGCGAAAAGAAGGCGAACGTCGATGGAGGCAGAAGTGATGGAAAGTCTTTGGATGAAACAAGAATTCTTACGACGAAGACAACAGCCCCTTTAACACTGCAATTCTAAGCCCTGCAGCTTGCGCCACATACAAAAATCAGGGGCGGCTTGCACGAACATTTAATAGCGAAAATAATAACGAATTTAAGAACGCGTTCTTAAATGTTCCCTAGACAAGGCCTATAGTCCGCACTAAAGCGCTTTCTTAAATTCATTATTATTTTCGTTATTAAATGTTTGTGCAAGCCGCCCCAAGATTCGAAAATCTTCTCTTACGTAAGAGCACTTCCTCATTGACCGGCGCTCGCTCACTTGCCACTCGTGCTAGAGACCTGCGCAATCACGATGATAGCCGCACTACAATAGTCAATCGCTGATGTTACTTCTTTCTAAGCAGTTTTCTGAAAACGGGCACTTAATTTTTTTGTTCAGGCTACCTATGTACTCTTTTTGTCTACTGCCTGAAAAATGTTTGCGCCTTTGGTTAGAGTGAGACAGAGGAAACGCAGGGAAGTTAACCAGATAGATAGGGGGAAATAGTTAGTTGGAACTAGGACAAAAAGAAAGAGAGAAAAACATTTCACAGGAACAGGTAACAGGCAGGACGTTCCAATTAGAGGCGCTCACACATGCCGGTGGACCTCAAGAATCGCAGTAGCGATTCCCCGGCCTTATGCGGTGTTAAGTCTCGTCGATGCTGTAACATTTTTTTCTTTCGCAGTGCGGTGCGAAAGATGGCCAGTGCAAGCTGGCCAGTCATCATTCTTCGTTGTTGAAGCTGCATACGGCACTGATAGTAAATCACGTACTTTTCCAGTTGCCGTTAATATCACCATCATAGTCCCAGTACGATATGTTGGAGTCTCTACATTGGAAAGGTCTCAGGATAGCACTTGATGTCCCAAAGACAGCTGCTAGCAACAAGGTTTTGCACGAGTCGCAGTCGTCTTCTCTCCGCCTCCTTGCATCTCAACGTCTACTCTTGCAACTGTGCTGCCTCAGTTATACTCCAGCAGGAAGAGCGCTTCTCCAGAAAATTCGGAGGTATACGGAATCTCGCGTCATTGTGGCAACCAACACACTTCGTGCACTTAGCCTGCAATTTACTAAAAAAATAGGCCGTCCGAAACAACTGAGGTCATATGAGAGTGCTGAATGTCAACTTACCATTCCTCATATTCGCACCAAGCAAGTTAAACCTGTAACAGAGGCAAAATATTTGGTGTTAGAACACCTCGACAGAATGTATGACAGACATCTGCAGTTGTACGCCGACAGTTCTGTTGACAAAGACAATGGAGCCAGCGCGACGGCGTACGCGATACCGACCCTCAATTTAACAGGGACTTGACGGCGTCGTGTCTTCTGTGGCATGTGAAAGTGTCGCCATTGCAGCAGCTTTCTGCAGCAGCTGATAGAAACTGAATTCCTATCAGCCTCAGTCAGTAGTGCGCTTTTTCGACAGCAAGGCTGCGCTGCAACTATATATTACTGCGCGGATTTACTCTCGACAAGTGCCTTCAGCGTGCATTACATGCTCTTAAAGAACTACAGAAAGTCGGATTTATCATTGTGTTCCAGTGGGTACCTTCCCATATCGGCGTAACAGACAACGAGGCCGCTGACAGTCTGGCGCGCAAAGCACTACAATTCAAGCCCGCGAAGAAGGCTTCCCAGGACGCAGAAAGAGACATGAACAAGATCATCTTAAGCCACTTCCGTTCGTTGGGGTCTCCAGTGCATCAACCTTGTGTGATTAAAGGACTTAGCAGAAATTTTGCCGATCTCCTTCAACGCATCCGCACAGGGTCAGCGAAAACTACAGCTTGTCGGTGCAGGACAGGGCTTGGCCCATCATTGTCTACATTGTCAAGCACTTGGTGAGACTGAATATAAAGTGTCCTGAATTTCAAACAGAACGCAATAAATTGATAGATGGACTCAAGCGCAAGACGGCCCCACACTCAAATGCAAGTAACATTTTGCTCCCGCGAGGACATTGGGTATTTATATAGGAACCGAAAGTTCCTCCGTGACGCAGAGTTAAGGAGTGAATTGTAAACCGTAAGAGGCGTCGTAGTTCGGAAAACATGCAACATACTGTAGTCCCAGTCAACTTGTTAGTGGAGCCTGGGGTGCGATCGGAGATCGTTGTTTTTTGGTGACGTCAAAATGACGACGCGCTCCTGTCAATCATCGTGCAACCGAGCACGTCGTCTGCGAGGCGCCGAACCCGACGGGAGCTGGGAAGTTTGGAGCGATCATACGCTCCGTTACGCGACCGCCTTCACATAGCGCGTCTGGTGGATTGGATTGGATCCAACCGGTGGCTGCTGCTGCGGAATGGCACGTTCGGCTCCAATCCATAGTTTAATTCGAGAAAATGGCGCTTGCGTTGGGAACTTAGGTTGTTGCGCTGGCGTTGCTCGAGGAGGAAGGAGAGCTGGTGGCGGTGCGAAACGCGCTTGAAGAAATGGCAGAAAGCGAATTCCAGCGTCGCTTTTGTTTCTCTAAACAAATAGTACGTTGGTTGTACAGCGAAATCGACCCCATCATCGGCGCCAGCGAGCCACTGGAATGTTGTTGCTGCCTCTTGAAAAGTGCGCCGCTGTTCCCGTCGTTTCTTTTTTTCTTTTTTCTTCTCGCTGTGAGCGACACTACCTAGGAACGACGCAGAGAAACTAACAATAAATTGTAGCAGTCACACGCGCTAGTATTTGAAAACGTCTTTAAGCTTGAGAAGAAAATGAATAGATTTTTTAGATAAATATTTCATTCATTGGAAGACGACAAACATTTTGTTTTGTAATATACTGTCTGCAAGCAGACGACAAACGAGGGAAGTAAATTTCCGGGTGGTTCACCGCTTGCCGATTGGCTGCTCTCTCCGCCCGGTTCTCGGAAAGTTTGGATACTGCCACTTTGTGACGTTGCAGCAACCGAACAGAAAGCGTGTCGGACAAAGGTCTCCGATCGCAATTGTACTGCGAATTGAGACTGATAGGTGGCGTTCAGGCGGAGCACTTGTCGGCAACTTTTCCAAGGCTAGGTCCGCCTGCACCAGGCAACACCATCCTCCTCCGCCTCCGTTTTCCGACAGAAGCCGGTCGACCAACAGGTTGGTAACAACGAAAAGTGATTGCTCTACACAGTGTACTGCGGGTACTGCATGGCACGGAATATGACGAATTGTTTCTTCGTCGCCGCAATGGCCTCAGGTTGCGGTGTCGGCCATCCCTATGCGGAACGCGTAGGTATTTATATAAGGCGACACCCGACCATAACCTACCCAAAATTGGTGTCTCTTATGGGAAGCCTTGGTGGAAGTCGAAAGCTTAAGGTTGGATCCAGGGTCAACAATCGCTCAGGCATAAAATGTGGCTCATTCCACTCCAACGTGGGAAATTGGCGTTAAAGTACACGCAGCATGCTTGCAGCATCTATCCTAGATAGCGGGATTGATAGGCGGTGGTCTTCTACATAAGCTAAACCAACAGCTTGATCGGCACATTCGTTGCCGATAATACCACAGAGGCTTGGTAGCCATTGAAAAATGACGTCGTGTCCTTTGTTAGTCAGGTGGTGAATGATCGCTGTAATTTCTAACACAAACTGTTCATGAGGACTGAGCCCTAACGTTGACAGTAAACGCTGCAATTCCGTGTTCGAATTGCAGGAAAGTGTCCATTTGTCAATAATAAAGTGTAGTGCGACTCGAAGCGCAGCGAGCTGTGCTGCCGTCGACGTTGTCAAGTGAGACGTCAGGCAAGCGCAACACTTATGTGCGTTGTCACTTTTGCGACGGTTATTTACACCAACTAAATAAGTTCTGAGGAATCTTAACAGTTGGTTTCGTTATCTGTTGAAGAAGTGATAGAAATTCTCTCATTATTCTTCAAGGAGCGGCCCGACGTAAACATTCGACGAGAAAAGTGGAAGGGACCACGGAGACCAGAGGCTCGCGCTCATGGGTTTCTGAGCCTCGGTCTCTTTCTGCTTGCGTCTCCGGGGCCACGTCAGAGAGAGCCGGCCGTACAAGCATCGTGAGCCGAATGCTGATGAACTACAATGTACCGATGTCTGAAGCATGCCCACTTCGTGAAACGGCTACGTGGTCGAAGTCGGAATCTTCAATGCCAACGAAAGAGCGGTCCCAGCGCTGCTTTCTTTCTTTCTTCCTTTCTTTCTTTCTGTTTTCCCCACTCGATCTATTTGGCTTCTCGACAGTTTTGACACGTTCCACCGGAAAGGCGACAGGGCCGCAGAACAAGCCCCACAGGAGAAACCCCTGAGCAAGAGCACTCCAATTCATTTCCCGCGGGGCTGTTGGTGATGTAGCTGTCCAATAAAGTTGACTTATGTCGAGCGATCGCACTAGCCGTGGATAACTCGCTGGGGGATTTGTTTTTGCGAATATTGAATACATACTAAAATGAGTAAGATCGCTTGTGGTATGGTGGAAGAAAGTCTAAAGATTTTGAAGGACCTCATTTCGGACATAAAGCGGAACACTATAATTTTATACAGACAAAAGGATGTTTTACGTTTATATACTTGTTAGGGCCGCTGAAACGTCTCGTTGAAGTAGGCATTGCTGAAGAAAGCGGTGTTGTAGTAGTTGATGCAAGCAATTTTTCAGCTTACGCATGTCATTAGATCAGGAGAAAATTGTTGAAAAGCACCTTAGCAGTGACTGACTAGTCCTTGAAATTATAGTTTTCCGTAAACAACAAAATCCAGGTTAGGTAGACATATATTGCTTTAAAAAGTTTCTAAGCACATTTTGGCTTACAACCACAATGAATGAATGAATAAATAAACTTTATTTCCCTATTTAATAAAGGGCAGGGGCTGGGGTAGAGAGAGGGAGGTCTATGTGCTCCAGTCCCAGCAGGTGCCCGTCACCACCTTATGTGGCTAGACGTGCGTCTACCAGTTTTGGTAGGCCTCCGCTACCTCCTCAGCCCACCTCAGGACTCGCTACTCTGGGGTGGGATCGGAGCTGCGCAGGGCAGTTTCCCACAGCTCTTCGCAACTAATTAATCGTTTGGGGGTGCGGGGGGAAGATTTGATGGGACATTACAACATGATTTGGGATAGACCTGCTATCTGGTGGGGCAGAAGCGACACTTGAGTGTCGGGTATGTGAAGGGAAAGAATAAGTGCAGTGTGCGGTGTAAGACAAGGGCGAGTTTGTAGTTGGCGCCATGATTTTTCTCACATGTGCGTGCTAAGCACAGAGAGAGGTGAATACATTAGGCGTTGGTGTCGGCAATGTGTGAAAATTTCAGGGAATGTGATGAGTGTGTCTTTCTTGGTGTGTTGTTGGGAGTCATTGGCTTCTAGGTGGTAGTGGTGGTGTTGCAGCGGGCGGGGTGAGCCTGGTATACATAGCCGGCAATTGTTCCGCCTGAGCCTTCTGTGAATCACTATGTGGGTCCCCAGGGGTCGAAGAGTCCCGTGTCTTGCATGAGCCATTTCGTTGCCTTGGAGTGCTTGATGTGCTGGAGTCCAGATGAGAGCGATGTCGTTTTCTGGTGGGTGAGCAAAAAGCATAGAGTGCGCGAGGTTGGTCATGTAGCCGCTACTGAAGTTCCGGATAGCAGTCTCAGAGTCACTGAGGATGACATCGCAATCAGGTAGCCCTGACGCGAGTGCCATTGCAGCCTCGTCCGCGTCGCCCGCCGAGGTGATTTTGACTAGTGCTGAACGAACAGTGTTGCCCTGGCTGTCTACGACCGATGGAGCATAACGATGTTTTCTGGGGTAGGCTGCGGCGTGCACATAATAGACGCCTACTGCCTGTCCATAGCTACGTTGCCTTGGCTCGAAGTTCCCGGCGTTGGACGTGAAATTCGGGGTGCATGTTTCTGGGTAGGGCTTGGATGTGGTATTGGCCGTATGTGTTCTGAAGGAAGTTTATGTCGCTTGTTCTCGTTGATTGGCGCAACGTAGGGAAGTTGTCTCAGGATCTCATGTCCAACTTCAGTGCTGCTGAGTGTTTGGTATTGCAATGATATATGTGCTTTTGTTAATTCTTGAAGGGTATTGATTGTGGCTGCGGCCATCACCCTTTGTGTGGATGCTATAATTGGAACACCAAAAGCGACTTTGTGTTTCTTGCGGATCAAGCAATTTACAGTATCCTCTTCTTTCCTAGAGAATGAGAGATATATGGCAGTGCGAAGGTGATTTTGCTTAAGACAAAAGCTTGGATGAGCTGAATTAGTTCCTTTTCTCGAAGCCCTCCGTGTACATTGGATATCCTCGTGATGAGGCGGAGCGTATTACCTACTGTTGTTAGCAGTGGTTGCAAAGTATGCTGATTTGCTCGGTTGCATTGGAGGAGGAGTCCTAGGACCCTTATCCTGTCTACCGGGGGTACACTCTTAAAAACGTTTGCACCCTTTGAGCCGTATCGTATCTCACAACAATAATGGCCATGTGCCTTGCTTGCGTTACCTTTCTTTAATGCTGCGAGCCAGGTACTTCCATGTCATGAATGCCATGCGCGTTATCTGCGTGACATAGCACTCTCGACAGAAAAGTAGGAAAGTAAGAAAGGAAACGCAATCAAGGCACATGACGATTATCATTGGGGGACAAGATAAGCCGGAAAGGGTGCACGAGAGAGAGAGAGAGAAAACAGGAAAGGCAAGCAGGTTAACCAGACGAGCATCCCGTTTGCTACCCTACACTGGGAGTGAGGGAAAGGGGGAATAGAAAGAAGAAAAGAAGGAAGTGATGACTGTGGGTGCAGTGAAGCACCGTGACACCAAAGTGGAGTTTCATAGCTGGTGATCTGCGTTGATGACATCTGAGACGACCAAGGAACCAGTGGCCGTTGCGCGAATAGGAGGCTGCGGGTGAGCTATGGGGCTTACTCGAGGGTTGCAAGCACTGGATTAAGAGCATCCAACACTTGCACTGCGCTTCGCGCTGACGGCGTATGCAACTTGCTGAAAAGTACACGAAGGGTATTTATGAGGGAACGGAGCATCACAACCACGTGTCGGTCTTCTTCGGACAAATTATCGGCAGTGGGCACTGTGGACTCTATCGCGGTGCGCTGTATCCTTTGATGTGGCTGTGGCTCCGGCTGTAGCTCCGGCTGTGGCTCCAGCTGTGGCTCTGACTGTGGAATCGGCTGTGGCATCGGTCGTGGCTCCGGCTGTGGCACCAGCTGTGGCTTCAATTGTGGCTTCAGCTGTACCATCGGCTGTGGCCCTGGCGGTTGCTTCGGCTATGGCTTCATCTGCGGCAGGCGCTGCCGCTTTGGCAGCGCGGGCCAAGATTCAGTATCGGTGTAGTGCAGCACGACCTTAGACTCGACTCCGCCAGGCCTAGGGAGCAGAGGAGGAGGAGTTGTCGGATGCAGCGCGCTCTTCACGGAGGCATCTGCGGTCATGGAAATCCAACGGCATCGGGAACGTCGCTTTCTAACGGCCGCAACAGCTTCCCGACGAGACGAACGGTCTCTCGCCATCTGCTTCAAGACCTCCCTTTCATTCTTCAATTTGGGACAGTCCTTTGAGGTAGCATCATGGGACCCAATGCAATTGGGGCATTTTATAACCGTGGCTAAACAAGAATCTACAGCGTGGAACTCTGCGCAGCGCGAGAAAACTCTCGTGTTCTTGCACAAAGCGCTTACGTGCCTCAGCCTCATGCGATTGCGGCATTGGAGTGGCCTTCCGATAAATGGTCGTACGGGGTGTCTAAAGTGGCCCACCTTGACGTGTGAGGGAGAACATTGGCCTTTGAAAATTACCTTCACACAGCGGGATTCGCCTAGTCGAGACACGTGAGTTATGGCGAAGCCATCAACGACTGGCTTCACTAGAATAGGCAAGCCAGCGCTGGAGATGGACACGTCCACGTCGTAGATGACACCAGTAGTGGCGTCACTGTCCAGAGGAATATACGAGCGGACCTTCATGCCGCCAAGGTCCGTAAGTTTGCTCAAAATTCGCAGCGCAGTCTCATGTACAACGTGAATAGCCAAGACGTTTTTTAGTGTGTTGACTGCGACGTCTGCGACTTGATTTGGAGCCACTGCTTCAAGAAGCACTGACACAGACTGTCTGTTCAGACGCCTCAGGTAGTCGGTAGCGAGTTCTGGTACAAATAGAATCGTACTGACTGAAGCATTCCGAGTTGGACCTACCATCGACGTGCTTGAAGACAGGTAGACCCTGGTGTTTCTTCGTTTCACCTTGCGGCTCCTCACAAGCCGAAAGCCGTCATCGGCGAAGTCCTCACTGCTGAGTGAGCAGACACTGGTATCGTAGTGGTCGGTGTCGCCCTGGAGGCCAATCCGTTTCCTATACGCAGCCACCACTGAAGTCGCCATCCCCAGCAGAAGCGTGGGGACGTCAAGTTGCATCCGTGCTGCAACCCATGGCGGCTCCCCCGTGGTATACACAGAAATCAGGTAAAAATAGTTAGCTAGAAAAATAGCGTTCTGGCTCGCAGTCACTTCGTCTTCCCATAGGGTGCAAATTTTTGAAAGAGTTTATAGGGTGCCCAACAACCGTGAGTAGGATATTCGGGGGTGATGTCCTGAAGCGTCTCGCGGGGGGGGGGGGGAGCAGACGGAGAAGTTGTAGTTTGATGGAGGAGCACCTGAGATTCAAGTCGTGACCTACTTCTTAGACCTGGTCAATTACTGCTTGGAGGGTGCCTTGGATGTGCCTGTCAGAACCTCCGGTCATCCACAGCGTAATATCGTTTGCGTACAGTGTGAATCGGAGGTCAAGAATCTTATTGAGAGTGAAGGCTAAAGGTCGCATAGCCAAATTGAAGAAGAGGGGGAGTACTGTCCATTGGGGCGTGCCAGTGCTTCCTAAACTTATTTCACTAGATTGTTCGCTCCCTAGCTGGAGCGTCGCAGTGCTCTTCGTGAGGAAGCTGCGTATATAGCAGTAGATTCACTCTCCGGGTTTGCTTGGCTCCTTTGAGGTCGACACCGAGCAAGGTGTTTGTGCCACGTGCATCGCTTGGTTAGAGAACGTCTTGTTTGAGCCTAACAAAAAAGAGAGTTGCGAAAGTCAATCAGTTCCGAGGGGAACAAGTGATTATGTTCGATGTGCTTGGAGAGGCGTAGGTGGATTATGTGCTCCAATATCTTCCCTGTGTCTGAGGTGAGAGAGATGGGACGGAAGTTATCAATGTGGATTGGCTTATTCGGCTTGGGAATGAAGGTCACCTTTGCTGCTTTCCATTGTTGGGGTATCTCGCCCTCTTCGAGACAGTGTCTGTAATACTCGGTGAATTTGCGTATGCTCCTTGAGGTTGCGAAGCGTCTTTTTGGTCACAGAGTCTGGGCCTGGTGCCGTGGTTGTTCACACTAGGTTGAGGGCATGTCGAACCTCTGCTTCTGTGATAGGGCCGCAGAGCTCCTCATTGGTTTCACCAGCATAGTCAGACATGGGAATTCGCGTAGGAGGGGGCATATGTTTGGAGGCCCGGTTGCTGAACATCGTCGGCAGGTTCGCTGCATGTTCATGTAGCAGTTTGTTGGTCTGGTGGTTATTATTCTTCCTATATGTGGTGGGGTCGAGCAGGTTTCGGAGCAATTGCCAGGTCTCTTTAGTGCTAAGATTACCATGCGCTCCTTCGGAAACTTCATTTGGAGATTCCCATTTGGCGATTCTGATTCGGTTTTTGTGATTGTAACGGGCTGTTGGCCATTTCCTGAGTAAAGCTTGCTTCGCCTCCCACATGTGTAGGAGCTTCGAATAAATTGGGCCAAAGGTATCTAGCGGGAGAGTGGCGGTATGGGCCTCTACGTCTGCTTGTAAGGCGTTCGCCCATTGCTCTATGTCGAAAATGCCTTCTTCGTTAGTGTTGGAGCGAGATTTTCTGAATTCCGTCCAATTGGTAAGCCTAAGTGGTTTCATGACTAGCGATCTGTTCTTAAAATGTACGCGAAGTTCTAGGATGTGATGGTCGCTTCCTAGGTTGTTTTGGAGGTTTGTCACGTCGCCTGAACGATGCGGTGAGTTTGGGTGAGGTCAGGGCATGTATCCCTACTGGCGCTATCTCCTAGTCGGATAGAAAGAGTAAAGTCATTGTGGATGGTGAAACCTCGATTCTATATGTGCTGCCACAGAGTTCTTCCCCTAGGGGTGGATGCGGAGTGGCGCAATATGTGAGGGGAGGCATTGAAATCACCCATTACGACTAGCGGCTGTTTATTGGCGTTAACTTTGCCTTGAGCAAGCATATGCTCAAGGCGGTATTGTCGAGCATTGGGTGGGCTATAAACTTTCAACACGTATAGGGTCGGTTGTTTAAGGCTTTGAGGTAGAATTTTGATGACGTCGTGGAGGATGTCAGTACTGCTGAATGTGTCCCATTTAACGGAAAGATGTCGCCTTACAAGTGTGGCAGTGTTGGGCTTGTCTATGTCAGGGTCGTGAAACGTGTTGCATCCAGGTAAAGTTACTTTCCCGTGTGTTTCCTGCTAGAGTATAACATCACGGATCTCGTTAAGACTCTGTAGAAATAGTGTTAGACTGGCGCGCTTGTTGCGGAGCCCCCTGCATTTCCACTGCCAGATGACCAGACTACGCGCTGGCTTCGTTATTATTATCGTTGTCGTGAAGGACATGACCTCGTGACATCGCGGAGCGTCTTCCGCATATCTCGATTTACTCTTGGAATCTGCAGAACTGTGCAGGTGCCTCAGAAATAAAGGCATCAAGCTTGCTTTGTCGCCGATTTTCAAGGCCAACAAGCTTGTTTTCCAGGGTGTTCACGCGGTCACTGAGGATATATATGGCATTTTCAACGGTGTTGTCGGGGTAGTACAACGGTGTGTCGGGTGACTGAAGTAGCAACTTTGAGTTGCTACTTCAATCGTAGTACTGGATGCAACAGTGTCCATTTGTTCTGTAGGAGGGTTGGGGGTGTGGACGCAAGCTTTTCTGGTAGTGGGTTGGAAGTAGCAGCAGGAGTGTTAGTGATTTCGATAGGGGGAGGAAGCATTGCCTTGTGCTGTTTGATTTCGTTTTTGAGCATTTCGTTCTGATTAAGCAAGTGTTTGATATGAAAGCTGTCAGCATCTTGTGAGGAGCTGCTATTGTGGGAGACTATGCCTGCCCAGCTCACCTTTGTATGGTTGATGAGCGGTCTTTCCTCGTTGCGTGGAGTCAGTGAAGGCCAAGCTTGCTTCGATGATGGGAGCTGAACCGCTGTTGCACGGTTCTTGCGGCTAGAGATGCTCTGCGGCTTATCTGGTCCTGGGCGTTGGCTGGGGGCCTGTATATTGTTCCTGACCGGAAGTGTCAATTTAGTTTCTGGGGGTGTCGGGGGCGGTGTCCGTGGTTTGTAACGAAGTCTGCACTCTGAGGAACCAGTCTCATGTGTTCCGTTGTAGATGATGCCGGCGGAGGTGTGGATGTGATCCTCAGGAGGAACTGGCGTGTCGCATTTCGGGCAAAGACATATGGTCACATTGGGGCAGAAAAGAGTTGCGGCAGTTGAGCCTGCAATATAACCTACACTAGGGCACGTCACGCTATGCTCTTAATTGTGTGGCAAGAAGAGTGCAAAAGGAAATAACTTTACTACACGTATTTATTTATTAACTGTATTTGCAGATACTGTCAGCCCTTCCACTGGGATATTACAGGAGTGGAATAAGAATGTATAATATTTAGCATTCTGGAAAACAATCATATCAAATATTTTTACATTCATATCTAACAAGTGAAGGGACTAATTAATAGCACCAAATAACAAATAAGCGAATTGTTAGCAAATAGACGCACCAAGTCACATATAAGCAAATAAGATAATAATTCTATAAGCACTTACAGATCAGTATATTAGCTAAGTGTTTTTGAATGAATCAGTTGATGAGGATGAGATGGTTTCTTCGTACAGAGAATTCAATTCGCTGATAGCTCATGGGAAGAAGCTATACTTAAGACAGTCAGATTGAGCAGCATTAGTACAAATAAACATGGAATTGCGGCGCCTAGAGGTCTCACTGCGAAGAATTTCAAAATAGTTGGCGTATTTTAGGTAAACACGATGATTAAAAATAAGATAAAGATATTTCAACCTGCCGTATTTAGTCCGAGCCTGTAATGTGGGTAGGTCTGCAAGTACACACAATTCAGAAGGGGAGTCCGACCGCCGGTATTTGTTGAATATAAATCTGACTGCTAGACGACAAATTTCTTTTTTCAATTTTTGATATGTTTGTAGCAGAGAAAGGATCCCAAAGAACCTTTGCACATTCGATTATCGGCCTAATTAGTGTTTCATAGGCTAAACATTTTGTTTCTTGTGTCGCAAAGGGCAAATTACGCCTAAGAAAGCAGAGCGACTTGTTGGCATTAGAAAACACATAATCTATATAATCGTTCCATCGGAGATCATTTGAGAAAATCAAGCCAAGGTACTTATGCAGTTGAACTCATAATTATCAATGTTGTAAGAGTAATTTAAATGTTTTTTTTTTCTTTCTAGAGAGTGTCATGACTACGGCTTTTAGTGGATTTAGCTGCATTTGCCATTCATCATGCCATTTCTTTATCTTCTGCAAGTTTCCGTGCAGTTTTTCCTGGTCAACTACTGCTTCTACTTTATTGTATACAATGCAGCCATCTGCAAAGAGCCTGATGGAACCGGGAGGTGATTCGGGTGGTCGTTAATAGTTCAAAGAAATAAAAGGGTGGCCAGAATGCTAATTTTGGGTACTCCGGACTTAACAGATGAAACTCGAGATTTCGTGCCTCTAGTCTCAAGATATTGCACACGAGAATGAAGTGAGAACCAATTTGTAATGGTAGCATTATTAAGCAATAACACAATTTTTCGGAGCAATTTTTCGAAACTCCGTAAATAAGAAATTTGGCTTTACGGTAGTCGAATTTAATTAAAAAGCCCGACGGTGGTGATGGTTCCGCAACAGGAGGGGTTAGCCTGGCTCCCAATTATTTCACCTGAGCATCTCTGAAGCTATTAGCAAGTGTGTTTTACCAAGTGTTCATCAACTCGGTGTCTCGGAAGAAGGCGACCAACAGGCGTGGAACTCTTTTCCTGGTTATTTCGGGCCCTCCTGGAGACGCTACGCCTTCAAAGCCTGCGTGTGGAACACCTGTCTTCTGCAGACCATGAAGTGACGCCTTTCCTTTTCAAACTGCGGGCAGAACCAATCGAAGTATTCCACACAGCAATCTCATCAGATAAAGCACAAAGTGGGGAATCAGATGTTCCATTGTTAAACTTTGCACGGGATAGTCTAATAGCTTGTATGCATAGGAATGGATCACAAACGTAGACGTAGAAGAATCGAGAAAACTGGAACCACTTGCGTGCAGCCATAAGCGTAGTCGAGGTATGACGTATAATTTCTCATACAGCGAAATTTGCTTGGCAGCGACCATGCACATATATTTATATTTTATTACACCCTCCAAGGGCATTTCTGCAGCTGAAGCCGCAAGTATCCGTCTTCCAATACTCGTGAGTCGGCAGTTACAGTGTGTGTGTGTGTGTGCTTTTTACTTCGTTGAAAGAAGCCTGCGAAATTTACTCCACCCACTTGACTACAGATGAATTATCTGCCCAGGCACACACATATTTGCAAGAAAAGTCACGGAAATTCATTCGCTAATTAAATTAATTATATAAATAACTTCTCACTTACCAGAATATGTTTATATTGGAAAGTTAAAGGGAAACGTCATAAAAGTCGTAGGTCCGTTTTATATGTATTTGGAAATGGCCATGTAAGCCAAAATAACTGGCGTCAGAATTACTTGTTCAATTTAACTCAATCCGCCGTGGTTGATCAGTGGCTATGGTGTTGGGCTGCTGAGCACGAGGTCGCGGAATCGAATCCCGGCCACGGCGGCCGCATTTCGATGGGGGCGAAATGCAAAAACACCCGTGTACTTAGATTTAGGTTCCAACATGGCTTACGTTGAATCAAACGAACTGGCGTCGTTGTTGTCAAATCCCAGCTGCTCAGCTATCCATTTCAATGCAAGATGTCTGAAGAAACACTATGATGAATTTCACCTGCTGTTATCATCGATCAATATTTCGTTTTCACTGGTTTGCGTAACAGAGACATGGTTAAGCGATAGCGATAAGAATTGGTATTCATTTCCATCATACACTCCGGAATATTGTCATCGCGTGTCATCCAACCACGGTGGTTCCGCAATCTTTATTTCACAAGATATAGAGTATAAACGCAGGCTAGATTTAAATCTTAGTATGTCCGATTGCGAAGCAGTATGGATTGAAATCAATAATTCATGTTTTAATACCGGTGAAAAAAGCACTGTATTTGGCTGCATCTACCGATCACCGAGCTCTAGTATAAACGCGTTTTGCTGCGCTCTAGATGAAATTTTGCACACTATTTCGAATGAAAATTCTCCCATGGTTATCATGGGAGACATAAACATCAATCTTCTGGATGAGGACTGCGCTTACAGCAGAGAATACATTAGCATCTGTCATAGATTCGGTATCGAGTCGTTGTTACAACTACCTACTAGGTGCGTCTCTAACTCGACTGCTCTCATCGATCATGCACTAACAAACCTGCTCTATCCCCCTAAGGCTTTTATCGTACGAAGCAACATAACCGACCACTTTCCAATTGTGCTCTGTTTTCCACGTCTTAATCACGCCATGGAAACTCTGTACACAAAACCCAGGTTTGACAAAGAACGTTTCATGGAGCTAGTTAACAGTTCAGATTGGTCGCGCGTAACATCCTTAAATGACGCTGAAGCCTCTTATACTGAGTTATCTGGCACCATTAAAGCTTGTATATCCTCAGCAACAACAATAGTTAAGTGTCGTAAACATTTTGCCTCCCCATCAAACCCTTGGCTTACACCAGGATTGTTGAAGAGCATGCGCAAGAAAGAAAATCTGTATCGTAAATGCAAAAATAGACCATTTAACCAATCTCTTAAGCTTCGGTACAAGAAGTTTTGCACCTTACTGACATATCTACTTAAACAAGCAAAGAAAACTTACCATGAAAATGTAATAAATCAAACCGGGAACGATTCCCGGAAACAATGGCAGATACTTAATGCGTTTCTGAATAAGAATCCTACTAGGAATAGAATAACGAAAATTCAAGAAAAAGACTGCACACTTACAAACCCTGAAGATATTGCATGCGCATTCAGCAACTTTTTTGGTACTGTGCCTGATACCCCTGGGGGTAATGACACTCACATGCCACGCTTGACACAACAATAATTTTATCTCTTCCCAACTACACCCGGTGAAGTTCGCGCAACAATTATGAATCTTAAAAATTCCAGTCCTGGTTTAGATTCTATATGCTCGTATCATATCAAAGAAATTGTTGACAGCATATGTAAAGCTTGCAGTCACGTTGTCAATTTAATCTTTAAAACTGCCGTTTTTACCAGTGACTTGAATAGGTCTAAAATAATTCCTGTGCACAAAAAAGGAGACGTCACCTTACTAGCAAACTACAGGCCCATATCCATCTTGCCGTGTTTCAGTAAAGCAATAGAAAAAATATTAGCACAGCGCCTATCTAACTACTTGGACAAGTTCCAATTATTAACACCAAGACAGTTTCGTTTTCGTGCTGGATATTCTACTAACCTAGCTTTAATCACCCTCACTGACAAGATCAAAGCAGAAATTGATGGGGGCAGATTCGGAAGATCAGTATTTATCGATTACTCGAAAGCATTCCATTCCATTAATCACAACATTCTCTTTACTAAACTCAGCACATATGGCATAACAGGTCTATCTTTGGAGCTACTGCGAAGCTATTTATATGACAGACAGCAACAGGTTTGCATTTCAGGAGTGCTGTCTGACACAAAAATAATTAAGACTGGCGTTCCACAGGGGTCCATACTCGGTCCCCTCTTATTTCTAATCTTCATTAATGATTTCCCAAACTGCCTAACTTCTACAGAATATCTTTTGTACGCGGACGACACCACCATTTACACCTCACATAACGACATCTTTACGCTAACTGAGCGTTTAAATGATGAACTAAATAATGTCAGTAGTTGGTGCAAAAAAAAATAAATTGATAATTAACCCTCAGAAAACAAAGTGTGTGGTATTTAGTTCGCACAGTAAACCTCGACATAACCTTCCACCACCGTACATAGCTTCTCACCCAATATTACCATTTAATGAGTGCTCATATTTAGGTGTTCAATTAGACTCCTTTCTAAAGTTTAATTTGCATGTCAGCTTCATGAAAAGACAGCTGCTTATGGTATCAGGGTACTTTTAAAGGCAGACAGTACTTTCAAAAGCACACTCCCCTGACATTGTATTATGCCTTCATTTATAGCCATTTAAATTACTGTATCAGTTTTTGGGGTCTTACCTGTCGCTGTCATATGTCTCCCTTGCAGCACATCCAAAATAACGCTGTCCGTATCATCGCTTCAGCTCCTCATAACGCTCATGTTACCCTCATCTTCACTGAGTTAAGTATCCTCACAATAAATAAAATTATCTGGTACAACCACAGCATCGCTATTTACCGCCTTCTTAAAAACCCACAATTACATTATGTGATTGGCAGGAATAGTCTTGCTAATCCTAATACTACCAGGTTCTCTTTACAAAATAACCTTTTACTTCCAAAACCGCGCAGCAACTATGGCAAACTAACAGTTGGTTTTGCTAGTGGGAAAATGTGGAATAATTTACCTAAACACGTGAAATCCTCACCTACATTATCGTCATACCAGCGTTCACTGAGAGCTTATATTAATACCCTGTAAACTGCATCCATTCTTTGAAGTATTTTTATGTTGCTTATTATGTAATTTCTGTTATGTTGTAATGTGTTGCCATAGGTTTTATTACTTTAACACTGTAGAAATTGTGTAATTCATTCTTTGTTTGTAACCGCAACTGACGACTTTTTATTTATATATTATTATGTAACTAAGAACAAGAGGTCCCGCTGCAGTTTCTAACTGTGGGGCCTCTTTCTGTATAACTTCTACTGCAAATATGTACCACTAATGAATGAAGCAATAAATTTGAAACTTGAAACTTGAAACAGCTTACGAACACGAGCACACAGACGAGCACACTGACGAGCATCTTCTCGAGCACGATGACGAGCACGCCCTAGCAGCCGAAAAACAGCCGCTTATAAACACTCCGTGCTCCTAAGATCCCTGGGTGAGGGAAAAACGGCAGTTTACCGCCATTTCGTAGCGTCCGACGTCAACGCAGTCGACCCGCCTTTTTGGAGGAGGAGGGCTCACGCACACACGTACACACTTTGGGTTCCCAGAACCCGAGTTGAGAGGGTTCTCACTGACACGTGTCTTGCCCCGAGCAGACGCCTCTTAATCTCCGAGCGGACCTCGCACAGTGGCATCCGCCGCTGTCCATTGTCTGTCATCTTCAAAGGCCCGTGAGTAGGCACCACAAGGCATTTCCTTCCAGGAAATCCCCCTGCTTCAGTCGAACCGTGAAGGCATTGGCGATTTCACTAACAATAGTTGGTCCGCCGATCGCGTTTATTCATAGCGGCGCCGAGGGGTTGTTGATGCGGCACCTCGAGGTCCCTACGAAATGAGTCACCGCAGCAATTGTGGTAGGCTTCCATGGTTCTCTTCGGGGAAGCTCGCAACGCTCGCAGCTGCAGCCGGCTGAGAAAACTTGCAGGTCCGCATCTCGGCAGGCCATTCCTAACACCTCCTCCATGGCCCGGAAAATCTCGACTGGCCAGTGCTTACAACCGCTGGGCAGGAAGAGAACGGCTGGCGAGCAAGAATATGACTTTGCTCTCTGCAACCCCTGCGCACTTGGAACGCCTGCAACCATCTCACAAGAACCGGCACAGAAGAGTCGATCCCAGCAACACAATACCGCTCAGCGTGCAAACGCCCGGAATCAGCTGTTAACCCACCAGGCTTCCTATCAAAATTTCATCGCAAGCCACTCAACTGGGAGCCCCAAATTTGCCCCAAAATTTCGTGCCGCCAAAGCGAGCGTCCACGTTCCCCCTGAGTTTAACCAGATCTGACTGTCGTGTTGCACAAGAGCAAAGGTTTACGCAGAACTACACCGAAGGCTCTCAACCACCAATAGCCGAACATAACTTCAGTAGCCTAAGTTCACGAACAGCCTGTTCTTACCCTATCGCAGTGGCGTACTTATCTCACGTACTGTTGCCACTGAACAGTCTGGCCAACTCCACAGGTACGTAATCACAATCGCGCTAGCTTTGTGGTCTTTATTCAGAACACGTGCTTGCGTCACAAGCAAACGTTCCATCACGCTTGCTCACGTGTCTTTCTCTAGTCCATACAGGACACGTAACTTAACCGAGTAACTAAACTTGCGTAACTCACGCACACCGCAGAACCCTTAAAAAATGCGTCTGCTAATAACTCGTTCCACGCCCTGCTATTAAGGGAAGTCAGAATACGGCCGCCCTCAACACACACGAGCAACTCAGTCATAAACCGGCGTTCTTCCGTCCACACAGGACACGCGTTAATGGACCTAAGAGGTCTTCTCAGTGCAAATGATGCACTAACTGAAAATTTACGCGTTCAACCTTAGAAAATTCAAAAGCACTTTTAAAAAAAAAAGGAAGGTTAACTAATACACACGCGCATTACCATAGGCCTCTCAATGATAATCTTGACCTTCAGGTTACTCACACACGAAAAATAAAGCCTATCGACTCATGAACTAACACCTCGCGAGACGAAATGTTTACGTAAAACACATCTTTCAAACCTAAGAGCTTTTCAAACGAAAACATAATAAAAGCTCATACCTTACATAGTCAAAAGAAATTTAAGTCTCCAATCGCGAAAATTTTCAAATGTTCAAAATTAAACAAAACAACACGTTTTACTTCTGAGGAAGCTTTCTTGGCCTACCGTTTCAAATGTTTACGACGGACTCATACATTTGAGCCGTACTCGAGGTGGTGGCGGTTCGAAAGCTACTCTGGCTACCGAGGAACAACAAAAGGGCTGACACACTATCAGCTCCTCCAAGACGTTACAGTCTCCTGCCAATTTGAGTCCTGGCGCCACGCTTTCCTCACGAACTCAACTGACCGCGTCGCGACTCCCTGCCACCTCGTCTCGTCTTGCCAACTTGCGCTCCTTCGCACTACATTCTGCACTCCGAAAAGAACGACGGAACGACGAGGAACATAACTGCCCCGTGTCCTTTGTCCGCGTCCGTGCAGAACATGCTTCTCGGTCTCGTTTTGACCGGTGGCTCGAACGTGTTTGATGCGCCAACATCGTCAACGACGACCGCACCTTTCTTCTCCTCGCGCCTGGCCTTTTTGCGACTGTCGCCGCCTTTGGCTGTGCTACATTAGTCACCGCATTCTGATCTTTACGGCGCTTCTTTCTACGGGGCTTTCTCTTTGAACTCCCTCTCATGTCGCTCTCTCGCGCCTCGTGCTGGCCGGTACACATCTCGTCGGCCCGGATCGGTCTCTTATTCACATAGTCTGAGTGATTTTCATTTAAATCTACTCTCTCTCTGCCTCGACTGGCGGACAGCTCAACCGACTCTGGAACAATGCAGCAGTCTTTACTCGAGCTATGCAATTCCCACTCTTGCGAACTGCCCTCTACTGCATTGCCCAGCTCACGCTGTGCCTCGGCACACAGCCCGTCGGTTTCGATCGCTGTCTCACGCGCACAGTCCGAATGATTAATAACTAAATCATCCCTATCTAGGCTACCTAGACTGGCGGAGAGCTGCACCGATCCCTGAACAATGCAGTTGTCTTCTCTTGAGCTACGCATCTCGCAATCCTGAGAACTACCCTCAACTGCATCGTCCAGCTGGCACTTCACTTAGGCACGCAGATCTGGCTCGACATGGGTGCTGGCGTCCGTCGGGTCAACAGTACTCTGTACCTCGCTAACGTTACAAGCGAGGCACACGCGCGGTAACTGTGCCAATTCATTCACAGCTGGCCTAGCTTTCTCTACAGTGCTCTGTTGGCACATCACCTCGTCGCTCTCATTACGGCCTTTAACGGCCTCTGTTGCCACTAAGGCATCGTTAGCTGCTAGCACTTCGAGTTCACCTATGAACGTGCTGCTAATCCCACAGGTACTACTACTTCTACCGGCTTTCGACCGAAATCAGCTATCGACTTCCTCCCACTTTCGCTACGTCCAGCCTACAGATTTCTCAAGCCGCTGTTGACTTCGTTCGATTTCCTGCTCTAAACCTTGAATATCTTTGCTCAATTCGGCAACGTACTGCCTCGTTACTTCTATTAGACCTTTTTTCCTGCGAAATGCTTTTTAGTTCCTGCCTTGCTTTTTCCTGTTCTTGCCTAAATTCTTCATGTTCTTGCCTAATTGCTTCTTGTTCTCGTTTTTTACTTAGAATTCGGTTACCTATTTGTTCGATGAAATTCAAATCATTGTTACTCTCTAGAATGGTTTTACGAATCTGATTCCGTGAAGTCCTCCTCTACGTCTACCTCGATCTCCTCACACAACCACAACAGGTCAGCTCTCGACAAACACAATTGGACCATGTTCGCTACTTTAAGCTTTGGCTTTGCTGTCGCACAATACTTGCTGCGATAGCCACGCAAATCAAGATACAAGTAAAAGATACTAGCCAATCAAATCAACAAACACAGCGAAATTGAAGCCTGGTAAATCTGACAGCCAAAACCAAACGCTTACCCAATGAAGCAGCACCATATAACCAGTCCTTCTCCGCCGTACCCAGTCAGTTGCAAGAGGTGGTCAATCCCAAGTCGCCTCCAACTTGATCAGGATACCGGTCGGTCACCATGTGCCAAAGTCCGTGAGCTGCCGTTGCGGTCTACGAGTCGTAGGCCGATCCCTCCGCTGCCATTCAGTTGTAGGAGTTGTAGAGGTCGAAGTGAGGAACTTGGGGGAACAGGAGTAGGCGTGCAAGATTTATTTACAGTATTTACATTTTAAACAAGAGACACATTCGACAGCCTAGCGTGGCTCCCAAATGGAGCACGCAAGACGAGAATACAGCACACAGCTTACTAACACGAGCACACAGACGAGCACACTGACGAGCACCTTCTCGAGCACGATGTCGAGCACGCCCTAGCAGCCGACAAATAGCCGCTTATAAACACTCCGTGTTCCCTAGATCCCTAGGTGAGGGACAAACGGCAGTTTACCGCCAATTCGTAGCGTCCGACGTCAACGCAGTCGACCCGCCTTTTTGTAGGAGGAGTGCTCACGCACACACGTACACACTTTGGTTTCCCAGAACTCGAGTTGAGCGGGTTCTCGCTGACACGTGTCTTGCCCCGAGCAGACGCCTCTTAATCCCCGAGCGGACCTCGCATAGTGGCCTCCGCCGCTGTCCATTGTCTGGCGTCTTCAAAGGCCCGTGAGTAGGCACCACAAGGCATTTCCTTCCAGGAAATCCCCCTGCTTCAGTCGAACCGTGAATGCGTTGGCGATTCCACTAACAATAGTTGGTCCGCCGATCGCGTTTATTCATAGCGGCGCCGAGGGGTTGTTGACGCGGCACCTCGAGGTCCCTACGAAATGAGTCACCGCAGCAATTGTGGTAGGCTTCCATGGTTCTCTTCGGGGAAGCTCGCAACGCTCGCAGCTGCAGCCGGCTGAGAAAACTTGCAGGTCCGCATCTCGGCAGGCCATTCCTAAGAGCATCCAATCGGGAGTTGCGCAAAGCGCCAATGGGAATCAACTCGAAGAAAAAGGGAAGTGTGACGGCAGCTTGATTTTACGCCACACTTTTACGTCACTGTAGGGTTGGACGGAGAGCCGCTCTTTGTGCTGTCACGTGCATAGTCAGACAAATTGAATGAATATTTTGACACGAGTTATTTTGGTGTACGTGATTGTTTTGAAATGTACGAACCAATTAACTATACATTCATGACAATTCCCTTGAACTTCCAAACACAAACATGCGCCGTAAAGTTTGTAACTGGGTTGTTACTTGTTGTAATTAGTTTAATTGTCAAATGCATTATAATGGTTTTCTTGCAAATTATGTCCACTTGGCGAGATCGTTCATCTGTAGTGATGATTCGAGTAAATTTTGTGGGATTAAAAAAGAAGGGTTCGAAGTATAAAAACACACACTGTGTGTTAGCATAGCACTAGTGAATGGTACACTTATCTCTTTTTATTAATTTTAATGTGATGGGATTACAAGGTGTCCTAGCTAACTTTAGCCAGAGTTTAAAAATATGCAAATGCCACGTAGCTGGAGAGAACCAAAGTAATGTTGTTTGCCGTCCACATTGCTGATACTCAAACAATATTTTTTCATTCTGCTTATATAGATGATTAGTCTTAATTAATTTACTTTGTGCTTTCGACACAGAGTAATATACTTAGTAAGATAGACTATGTCCTGCTGCGTGAAGTAATAGAACGGATTTCACTACGGAATATGATAAAAATGTTAATGCCGAGTATACAAACTTTCTAGATGTACTTAAAAATGCCATTGAACGGAGCTCTGTGACGACCATTAAAAAAAACAACCACCCAAAGTGTCCGTGCATGAATACTGAAATATTAACTGGGCTAAAAGAAAAAAGACAAATGGTACCACAAATGGAAACAGTTGAGATCAAACGAATATTACCTAAGCCAATTTAAACGCTTTCGAAACCTGTCTGTGTCTCTTATGAGAACAAGAAAAAAGAATACTATTCATCATTGGTGAAGCAGGCGCATGGAAATACAAAAAAAAAGAGACTTCGTAAATGACGCAATCGGCCTACGATCCAGTAGCACTACTTTCCCTGAAACTGTTGACGAAGGTACAGCTGAATAATTTAGTGCCTATTTTGCCTCCATAGGGGCTAAGGCAGCTGCACAGGTACATGCCGATGCTCCTTCGGTGAAGATGCCAGCGCATGTTAACAACACTTTTGCACTGGCTGACGTAGAAATTGAAGAATTAGTTACAGAAGTTAGCAACCTTTCAGTCGGTAAGGCTGCAGGACCAGATGCAATACCTGTTAGACTGATAAAGAACAACATTGATATACTGGGAATTCATCTGCTGCATATCATTAAGCATTCGCTGGAAGATGGAGTGTATTTTGGTGAACTAAAGGTGGCGAAGGCCATACTTATCTTTAAAAGCGGTGAGCGATCCGACATACGAAACTACAGCCCGATATCAGTGATAATTGCAATTAATGCAGTTTTTGAAAAGGTACTTTGTAAGCGTATACACAATTTTCTAAATAAATATAACATCATCTGTCCTAATAAGCATGCTTCAGGTCCAAAACATCAACGTCTTCCGCAGTTCTTGCTGTTACACAACTCATAACTACTGCACTACATAATAATAAACTAGCCATAGTAGTTTACTTATATATATCCAAAGCTATCGATACGGTTGATCACACAATACTGCGACAGAAAATGGAAACTTACAGTATGAGAGGAAAAATTTATGATCTAATTCAAACATATTTTACAAATAGGAAACAATATGTCGTTGTAAACAACTTAACCTCACAATCGCAAAGCATTATTCTGGGTGTTCCGCAAAGTTCCGGGCCTGGTCCTCTGTTTTTTTCTTTGTATATTTACGATCTTCAGTCTGGCCTGAAACATTCCGAAGCTATTATATATGCCGATGACACTGCATTACTTTTCACAAGGGATAATTTAGAGGAACTACAATGTAAAATTAATAAAGAACTTAGCGAAGTATCACAATGGTTTATAAGCAATCGGCTAACTCTTAATCACCAGAAAATAAAGTACACTGTGTTTCACTAGCGAATAAAGAACATAAATTATGACCACGTTGCACTAACTATTAACAACACGAATCTGCTCAGGGTGTCGTAATACAAGTATGCTGGTGTTCTGTTCGAGTCTGATATGCACTCTGCACAACAAGTTATTAGTGTCTGCTCCAAATTAGCCCATGACTATCATGTATTACTAAGGGAGAGTGCGTTGAACTTCCGATCTTGCGCATTCGGTATTTCTCATTTGTGCACAGCCGGCTATGCTCTTGCCTCGAAACGTGGGGCAGCACATACAAAAGATACTTAGGCCCTATTTCTCGTCTTCAAAAACGTGCTATTCGTACAATAACGTACTCAAAAAGTACTCACCCTAGTATGCCAGTCTTTCAGCAGCTACGCATATCACCCGTATCAACTGCATATGAATTGAAGATGGCTGAAGTAGTAAATACATTAATAACGTCTAATAACCCGCTGCCCCTTACTATATTTAGATTACCAATGAAACAAACAAGAGCTGCTACTTACAATCTATTTAACTTACTACCTTTTCATAATACAGACAGCCGGAGACTCATACAGAATATAAACAGCCCACGTGGTGAATGAAGTCCCACATGAAGTAAAGGAAAATAATAACTTTTTGGCATCCTTAAAACATCTTTTCCTGATTTCTATGGGACTGTTGCAATAACGAAATGTGTAACTGAATTTACAAAAGAAAAAACTCTTTTTTTTCGTTTTTTTTTAAATATCTGACTGTTGTGTGCTTTGGTCGAATATACCACATAGTAATGTACTTAAGCATGACAATTTTTTTGCGCGTTACTGAAGTGTGTTGTTATAGTGCCCTATCATCATAAAGTCTACCGATATTATTGTACTTGTTTAGCATTCGGACCCATCACTAGCCCTGAAGGCTATGGGTCCGACCAATTGCGTGTGTACTGGATTGGCAAACTAATATTAAAGAGCATTTGGTAAAAAAATATTATAGTTACATGAAAGGTCTCAATGATAAAATTGTAGAGCAACATGAAAAACTCCCGATACAGCTTTCTTTTGCTTAATGTGTGCTACATAAAAGTGTTTTTTTCCGAGCGTGAAAGAAGTCCACGAATACACGCAAAGTAGGCGGCCAGTCACACGGAAATTTTGCGTAAGTAATTTTGATTCTATGGAGAAGTGTGTCTATTTTAGGAGAAGCACCGCTGGTTCTAAGTTCGCGTTCACGCTGACACATTTCTTGTGACAACAAAATAAAAGAAACCTTGAAGTAACGATAAATTCTTTATGTAATTTTCAGAAGACCATATTGTTTACTTTTCTGACCATAGTTTCCTTTTTCTGGGATGCCCTTCTCTATGCAGTCCGTAGACCGTGGATATTTAGGTGTCGCACCTTGTTCATTCAACAGCCACGCAGAGCAAATGAAAGTAGCACTTTCCTCGCTATTACGGCTGCGCGCATCGCTCCCGTTCGTGTCAGCGCACTTGCTGATTGGTCCCTCTCAGTTGTGTGACGAGCAGCACGGACACAAGCGGGTATCAGTACAAGTAGCGGAAGAGCGCGCGGGCGCTTTATCCGCGCTGCTACCCGAGCCTCGCCTCGGCGGATACTCTTTACGCATGCCGAACATTCCCTCCGCCCTAGCGGCAGGCGAGAAGCAGGCTTCGGCAAAGCAGAACATCCTCCGGCCATTTGTTCGTCCTGTATATACATAAGACGCATGAGCGCCAACCTTTCTCGGTCCTTCTCGAAGGCTCACTACAACTGTTTTCCTGCATAGCCCGCTCCGAGATGAACGCGACAGTTCATGTGCATTCTTGGCCAGAGGCCGCAAGGTGTGGGCCCAGACGCCACCTAGCCACGCGTATATCTCAGCAAATAAGCGGCCTCGGAAGTGGGGGGCGGGGGGGGGGGGGGAGGGACCTCAACGCGCGGCGTCGCGGCTTGCTTGGATGGCTCGGAACTAGACAGCACCGACCACGCGCTTTCATGCGGGACTTTGTAAAGTCGGTTAAAGCTGCGATAGTGCCGGACGCAAAAACGAAGAAAACAGAGGAAGAGACGAAAGAAACAGGTAGCCTGCCCGAGCGGCAAGGGGGGACCCGCATAAATGGTTCTTTTCTTTGCACCGCGGAACGGTGAATTTATATCAGCGGCTGCGGAGAAGCGCAGGCGGCCGTTGCGAAGCGCCGTTCCGTTCCCGCTGTCTCGCGTAACGTGGCAGGGAGCATCCGCCTACACGTGTTCAGAGCGGCGTAAAGCACTGAATGTCCAAATGGGTCGTAGCGGTCCTTCTTTTTGCCGCCAGCGCGTCGTTGCGAACACCCAACACCCTTCGCCTTCCACCATTCCACGCCGCCGGAGTTATGGGCTCGCGTTCTGCGCGCTATAATGCTAATTCTAAACTTAGGGTGTCTGTTTTTATTGCTGGAGGGAACGCTGTTCTATGAGGCGTGTGACCTCTCTGCTGTTAAAGGACACCCGCGCCCATGGGGCTCCTCCTTTTTCCATTCCCTTTTCTTGCGAGTATCTATGCACGCAATTTGCATAAATTTCGCTCAAGCACACCTGATTTGGCCTAAGCTCAAAATTTAGATACATGGCGACTTTGGGGAGCACGCGTTTATTTAACACTCTGTTCGCATGCGCTTGTTTTTCAGGCAGCTAGGCCTCGTTTCTTTTGATCTACGGCATTTTTTATGTGCTTCAGCTCATAAACAAACAAAAACATGGGCACTCTCCGGTTGTTATTATTCCCGTTATTTGTATATCTTCAAGGCTCCTTAAGTGTTTTTTCCTAGCGTCCATGAAGTGCAGTCTGTCAATCTTTCAATGCAATCAATCTGTGAACGCCCCCCTCTTAAAAAGTATGTCCCGATGCTACAAACAGGAGAGCGAAAAACAAAAAGAAAAGAACGCTTAGCAAAGGAAAAGTAGCAAAGAAACAGAGTCCCAAAGTTTGTTAGCGCTGGTAGAACGGCTTAAGCCGCACAACATGGACCATTTCAGGTTGTGAGTGGCGCCGCTGTGATAACAAGATGCCGTCTCGCACGAACTCATAGTCCAGTGCGCCAATTCGTTGGATGAACTTGTAGGGTCCGAAGGAGTGTCGTAGAAGTTACTTACTAAGACCGTGTCGGCGTATTGGGATCCAAACCGAAACATGGTCGCCGGGCTGGTACTCCACGTATCGTCGTAGGAGATTGTAGTTGCGGCTGTTAGCCCTCTGCTGATTCTTTACGCGCAGTGGGCGAACTGTTGGGCTTCTTCGGAGCGCTGGAGATAGGCCGTGACGTCGAGATTCTCTTCGTCGGTGACGTGCGGCAGCATGGCATCAAGAGTCGTCTTTGGGTTCCCGAGTCCCCTAATCACCGCGGCCTCAGCCGGAAGCGGTGACCTACGCCACCATATACCCCGACGTCATGCTTCCCCTCCGCAGCTCTGTCGCTCGCTGCCGCCAGCTCGCCCTACCATCGTCCAGCGCAGCTATCCAAGGAAGACAGATGTATGGCACACTCCAGTCCACCGCTCCCGTTCTGCTACCACTCCGGAGAAGGAGGCACCGCGACTTGGGACTGCGAGGCTTCACCGTCAACGCGCCTCGTTCACAGCTCGGCGAACGGCCTCGTGATATCGCCGACTACATTGCCGCAACACAGCGGAGACCCCGACGTTCTTCGCGTTCGCAGCCACCAAGACGCTACTTGCTGCCGTAGCGCCGACTGTACACAGGGCCAGCCCATGGCCGGTTCGAAAGCCCATATTCGAAAAACTAAAGGTATCAACCCATAGAGGTACAGTTGCTGCACATCGAAATACTGAGATCCTCAAACGACGATGACGACACTTCAAGATTTATCTCGACGACGTAGGAACGACAGGACCATTCCCGCGAAACCTCGAAGCCAAGGATACGCCGACAGAAGACGACCTGACCACGAGACGTACCAGCTACAGAACAACGCTACGCAGCCATGATGCGACGGCACGACACAACTGTAATGCAAGACGAAGAACCACTGACCTCGACGTGCTTCTCGACGGTCACACCGTCACCGCTCTAGTAGACACAGGAGCCGACTACACCGTCATCAGTGGACCCTTCGTCGCTAAACTGAAGAAAGCGAATACTGCATGGGACAGCCCTCATATCCTGACAGCTGGAAGACACTTTATAACGTCGACTAGAAGATGCACAGCAAGTGTTACAGTGCATGACTGGACTTACACTGAGATCTTCGTTATCCTTTAAGAATGCTCACGCGACGTAATTCTCGGCACGGACTTTCTGAATCAACACGGCGCAGTCATTGACCTAAAGTAGAAGTTGATAATGCTGTCCACAGACCAAGCGATACCGCTGGAGAGGACTTCCCGTCAACGTGTCTTGAGAGTACTTGAAAAATAAGTCAGCATCCCACCTCGCTCCAGCATTGTCATTTCCGTCGGTACCGAAACACCCGCAGACGTCGAAAGCGTCATCGAGGGCGACCAGCGTCTATTGCTTGACCGTGAAATTTGCATCGCAACAGGATCCCTCCGGACTGCACGGAGGAAAAGCGAAAGTGATGCTGACAAACTTCAGCCGGCAGTTCAAGCACATCAACAAGGGCACTACGACCACATACATCATGGAAATTGTCGAAACCAGCAATGCGTTTGCCGTCTCCGATTATCGCGCATCTACCTCGACGACCATAGTTCCTGAACCATTCTTCAACATAAATCCAAGGCTCCCCATGAGTTAGCAAAAACAGCTCGAAAGGCTTCTTCGACGATATAAAGATTGATTTTTTGTCGTCATCGAAGATTCGGGAAACACCAGTTGCAGAGCATCCAATAATAACCGAAGAATCCGCTCGACCACTTCGCCAGAGCGCTTACAGAGTTTCGACGCCAGAACGTGAAGCTATAAAGCAACAAGTCGATGAAATGCTGCGCGACGACATAATCCATCCGTCGAAAATCTCGTGGGCATCTGTAGTCTTGGTGGAGAAAAACGGAACCGTGCGTTTCTGCGTCGATTATCGTTGGTTGACCCGCCGTGGTTGCTCAGTGGCTATGGTGTTAGGCTGCTGAGCACGAGGTCGCGGGATCGAATCCCGGCCACGGCGGCCGCATTTCGATGGGGGCAAAATGCGAAAACACCCGTGTACTTAGATTTAGGTGCACGTTAAAGAACCCCAGGTGGTCAAAATTTCCGGAGTCCCCCACTACGGCGTGCCTCATAATAAGAAAGTGGTTTTGGCACGTAAAACCCCATATATTATTATTATTATTATCGTTGGTTGAACAAGATCACAAAGAAGGATGTATACCCTGCACTTCCACCAGATGTCACATTGTAGTGACCAAGAAAACAGTCGCGAAAGTGTGAATGGCGAAACTAACTTTATATTGGGCGAACCTGTGCCCACAAAAGCAAGTTAACCTCAAAGCACAACGTTAGCGTCGAACACAGTCGGCGATCGTGGGTATCTATCTGATCTGCGCAGTAAGTGCAGCGGCTTTTATACAAGCTTCATCGAAGGTTCCAGAATAATCGCTGGTGTCCGCGTGTCTTCCAGGAAGCACTAAAGAATTCGCGTCGCGCATAGTCAGATTACACAAGGTTCGGTGACAACAGACAACGGATACAACCACCAATAACATTCGAGAAACTTGCGATACTGCAGGCACATCCTGAGCTGAGCGATAACGTTTAACCTTTGTTAGCCGGTGTAAAAGCGGTCACCCGAGAAAGACAAACAAGCACACGTGTCAATAGCAGCTAGTGCCCTGCTACAGCAATTTTCTGCGCCACCAAGGTTACAGAATGGAGCTATTACCATGTTATAAGACTGTAACGGGTTGGTGAGTCCTTGCGACATCAAAAGTACTGTGCCAGGACAACCTACTAATGTTTCTTTCACATCTTAGGACCTGTAAGAAAACAAACCACGTAGGATAAAAAGTTTGCGTGCCTCAGAAGAGGCGCTGGCCGCCGAATTATCTCGCTCGTTGCAGGTTTGACAAGCGCGCAAATTAAGATGGGAGAAAAGAAGACGGATAAAAGACAAGCGCCAACTCTGGTCGCTTCTTTCAACTACAAAATCATGCCGAGTTAGCTACTTGTGCCACCATTACATCTGTTAGTTCCATGCGTGCATTCATGCGTTTCTGCGTTAGTGTTTGATCGTGTGGCTGTTTATAGCCATCCGACTCACTCACTAAAGCCACTGCATTAGCGTGTACCACTTCACGCATTATGGATGGCTAAAAGACAAGGACAGTACGTAGCACTCGTCTGTACGAGCAACGAACACACTCGGGGAATGTTATTTCACTGCTTTCTGACTTCCGGTGAGCGAGAATGTGTGCACATTGAAGTGTATATGCTATTGATGGCGTTCCTAAAGCTACTGCGCCCGTCGTGTGTTTTCGCCGGCAGTAATGTAATGATCCTGTACCCAGAAGCATAGAGAGAGAGCCGATGCTGGCGGAGAAGACTGTAAAGGGGATGTTGGCGGCTTCTCGCGAAAAGAATGCCACTAAGATTAAACGCCTGAAGGAATAAAAGTCTCAATGACATGTGTGCCGTGGACAAAAAATGTGGTTCATGTATTCCGAAAGCATTTTGTACACCCAGGAATTTGTAAGCACTGTCGCCGGTCAATCCCGACAAAGATGGCTGGCTTAAAAGGTAAAAGCTTTATGGCTTCGCCACCTAACTTTTAGCGGCGTGACCCGCCGCGGTGGCTTCGCGCCTATGGCGTTGCGCTGCTAAGCACTAGGTCGCGGGTTCGACACCCGGCCGCGACGGCCGCATTTCAATGGGGGCGAAATGGTGTCATCCTGGAGGATCATTTCAAGTGGATTCATCATATCGCAAACTCACCGACTACAATTCGTAAATTTCAATATGTGGCTTAAAGTAATTCATGAGCAAGTCAATTTCCGTTAATTAGTTGAATATGTGTTTTGCTTTCTCGTGCTAGTAATGTTCGCCTCTTCGAATATTCCAGCTCAGGCACAAGACTTATGCTATCTGCGATAGGCAATTTTTAGATATTCCGGAAAACATTGAAATACTCAAAGGTAAAACGGACGCCGACGAAAAAACATGAAAAGAAAATTATGAACCATTCCACTCTGTAAGGTGGTTGACCAACGAAGTTGTTTAACACACGACACGGAGGTGACACATAGTTTTTAACAAATGTCCGAACTCATTTTTTGTCTTGATGGGGGGTCATCCTGACGAAATGTATGCACACTCATTTATTGTCTTGATCGGTGGTCATTATTTCACTCGCAAATGCAATCACATTCTTTGATAATGTCCAATCGATGCACGTACGCCGCTGGGTGGTTGGTTGGGCCGGATCATAGGTGTTGCATCGCAAGGGATATATGTGCAACACAGAACGCGTAAACCGCTCCCTTTTCGGTACCGACACATCCACATTGAAATCACCGACAACGACAACACGGGTAGCGTCATTGCAGCCAATTCAGGCAAAGTGAGTAGCCATGAACCTTACGGGACTGAGTCACTGCATTTTTTTTATTGCTTACAGGGGTATGAACCATTGGTGATGACAGTTTTAGACATGCTGTTCTGTACGTTGTATGCGTGATTAGAAAGAGTTTAAGCACTGTTCGCTTCGCTTTGCTGAGTGCTTGTAGCCTCTGCCTTATGGGGCTATGAGCCATTGCATTTTTTGCTTGCTTACGGGAGTATGAATGTTTACGGGGGTATCAGTGATTGATGATGATAGTTTTTGGTCACGGAGAACAAAAATGCATGGATCCCTAACCATATACAGCTTCGCTGTAAAAATAAAACGACGTTTCGGCTCCCATACGAGAGTCTTGTTTACAAAGAAAGCAAACGAAAGGGGGGAAGATTATGTGCGTGTGAATAGATGACGCAAATAGTGAGCATAACGGAAGGAAGGCTGCCGTCATTGCGGTTCAGCGTGGTGTCAGTAGTCTGGATGAGTGATGACTCGAGATGCAACCGCTAGGTTGGATTACTTTCAGCGGCTAGCACATGCGCCCCACCCCACTCAATGTCACGTTCTTCTGACACAAAATGCTGGGCAAGAGTGTTCGAAGACACTTTTTCTTTTTTGACTTAGAAATGATCACCCCGTATAGGAGAGTCCCACAACTGCTTTCGTGCGGCGGCAGCAGTAACGTTGGGCGGCGTGTTCGGTATTGAATGTCATTCAGAGAACAGCCAGCCACGCAGCCTGTGTCGGTGCACCGATCGGGGCGTCGGTGAGAGCGCGCATTCGGACGCTGGTAGAGCCAGTGCAGTGTGCAGGAAGGTGCGTTGGACACAGCTGAGATTATAGAAGGATTATAGGTGAGACACATTAAAACGTTTTCAAATACTCGGGCAGAGAGAAGAAATCGCTCAGCACGTGGTGAAATTTTTGCAGTCCTGGGTCTGTTTCGGGTAGTGACAAACCAGACCTTCTAGCACTTCCGAAGGGGTTGAGAGCTTTATTCAGCTTCGTTTTCGTATATGACATATATAGTAACAATGTTCTGAACACCATTTTACCGGCCCTTACAGCACACACTGTACACCAAGCAAATACGTTTCATACTTTTTTTGTTTTGCGCATCGTCTTGGTGGTGTGTGTGTTTCGCAGTGCTACGACAAAATCGTTTTGAGTCTTTTAGTCTCGTCCCTTGCAGAGCGACTGTTTTGCTGCGGCTGCTTTTACTCAATTTATACTTGATCACTGCACGGCCTCTTTTGAAGAACAGGGGAGGCAGGGCCTCTTGACATCTCTCTGTCAAGCCTATCTTAGTAGCTTCTCCTAGCTACTCATCGCGTCTTCTTGTGCCGTTCCATGTTCCTTTTGTCTCACGTCGAGCAATTCCGCAGCACAGTCCATGCCAATAAGAAAGCGTTATGGAGGTCGAGGTGTGACGTAACGAAGGAAAGGGATGCACAAGCGTGAACACTCTGATCTGCCCTTCATAGAACTGGCTGCCAGTTCTGTCCGGATAGGCCGAAAGATCAGCTAGAGTGTATTACAATTCGCAGTGCTTTCTTTCTTCTTTTTTTTTTCGAAGCTGCCAGATAAGCACGGCATGAAAGGGTTCCGCAGCACTCGAAACCTCTGAGGTCACTTTCTTCCAAGCTTCGCCCTGTCTCTGGAGTTGATACAGAAGCGGCAATGGGATTTTTCTTACTAATTAAGCCTGGAAAGACAAGCCCTGTCATTGTTCCACTCCTAGATTAAAATTAAAAGTAGACAATACTAAACATGCGTATAAACTCAAACAAACTAAATTACAAATTCAAAATTACTATTGTAAGCACATGCTCTAGAAGCAAACACTGCTATGAGCAACACGAAACAGTAAAAACAACAAGAAAAAAAGACGACGCTTATCCATGATAGGCTGTAGGTGAAGGCGTCGTTTAAGTGTGGGATAAAATCGGACACACTAGACTAAATATTACCAGGCCTCCTGAAGGTCTCCTGTATTACCAGGCCTCAGATATAGTGTGAGCTGATTTTCAGACTAACTTAATAAAAGACAACAATATCTTCACATTTCAAATGCAAAAACATTCGCAGAATAAAGTTTCATTTATTTTTTTTACTTAAACCCACGTTCCCCACGTGGGAGGCCTAGGCCCAGCCACCATCTCTTGCTGGTTTCAATAAAGTTTATTCAGTCAGTCAATCAAACCCAACAAATTGTCTTTTCACTCTAAACTATACCTAACATCATTGAAACTGTTGCTAAAATGACATCGCCATATCAATTCTCTTCCTCCTAGGTACAGTTTACCACTGTCACCACTAAGTAGCAGTGACATTTCTAATTGTAGCACTGACAATTCTAATTTGTTATGTTTATAGCGTTTCCGGAGATTAAGTGTTTGTTTCCTGTTTACGTAGTATTTTTCTTTGCATAGCTTTATAAAACTATTATTTACCTATTATCATAGTCTATTTTCGTTGTTATTGACTGAGAATTTTCCTACATGGGTCATTTTTTTTGGCCAGTAGTATTCTTCGCAATATTAAATAAATAAATAAATAACTGCTATCGCGCCACAGTCGACACTCATTGGCCCCACTTGTTCGGCGACCTATCGGTGTGACATTCTTCGTTTGTGGCCACGGAGTTTGATTCTCTCAAGTGGTCCATTATTGAGTAACGTGGCCTTGCATTTGTCGCATTCATAACAGTCCCTTCCTATGGACATACGATTGCAGATAATGAAGATTTACTGATTTTAATCTACCATAACAACTACAGCATGTAAAAAATGACGTTTTGAATGTTTGTCAAGGGGGGTTTTGCGAAGAGTCAACTCCAAGCGAGCAGACATTGTTCTTCTATATAATAATAATAATAATAATAATAATAATAATAATAATAATAATAATAATAATAATAATAATAATAATAATAATAATAATAATAATAATAATAATAATAATAATAATTATTATTATTTCCATAGGGATGATGGAGGAGGTTGTGGGTAAAAGCTGCTTGTAAACGGCAGCTTGACAAAGGCCCACAGCCCCCTTCTACAGGGCAACAACAGCAAAGCAGGGAAAGACACACACAAGTATACATATAATCTCTTCGCAATTTACCAGAGCCAAAAATAATAGGATCATTTCATAAATGAAATAAAAATAGAAACATAAAACAATATAACAACGATCAATAGAATAAGTACAGAGGGTATAAAGCTGTACAATAAACACAGGATTAAGTATACACATTATAGGAATACAGGTTGAGTTACTAAGAATGTGTAGTGAAGCTGTCGTAATTGACGTTTAGATATTTTAAGTAGGTCAGTCCCGGATTTTTAACAGTTTTGGAATAGAGGTGGAAGTGTGAAGGATAATTTTTCCATTGTGTAATTGGTTCTAGGAGTTGGAACAATCCACTCCTCTTTATGACGGGTAGGGTAAAACACAGTGCTCTTTTTCAGTAATGACAACTCATGCAGAGATTAAAGATGATATTTTAGTTCGCGCTGGAATGCAAGTGCTAGCTTATAATTGTAAAGATTGAATACTGGTATTATGTATGCTTTGGAGAAAAGACCTTGCGAGTGACTGTTGTATGGTAGATTAAAAAGTACTCTGATAAACTTTTTTTGAAGTATAAAGATCTTTTGCAAATTTGTATACGTGGTTGTGCCCCAGACCAAGAAACAGTAATTAAGATGAGAGTAAAACAGGGAATTATAAAGCAGGATCTTTACTTGCTACGGGAGATACGATCTGTAATGGGAAATAATGCCGACTGCTCGAGCTAACTTAGAACAGCATCAATGTGACCATCCCATAGCATGCTCTGAGAAAATGTAACACCCAGAAATTTAATATTATTTGTGATTTCTATTGGTGCACCACCGTAACTTAAGCTCACATGAGAATTTAGCTGCCTTGATTTAGGTCTAAATATTACAGCTTTCGTCTTATTAACATTTATGTTTAGATGGTTTACTATTGGCCACGTTTTAAGCTTGGTAAGGAGAGAATTCGCGCCATTGTGTAAGATATGGCAATCTGGAGCAGATAGAAATATACTAGCGTCGTCGGCATACAAAACATATTTAGGTTTAGTAGAGTGGTTAGCGAAATCATTGATGTAAATGTTAAAAAGATATAGATAAGATATATAAATTTACATTCATGTAATCTAAGCCCTTGCGTGTAGATGTTTAGAGGTAGAGAAACATTTTCGTTCTTGCTGGCACGATTGCATCCGGTAGCGCCCCCCCCCTCCCCCACGTTACGAAATCACTTCTAAATACGTTAGATTCAACCAGTTCAAAAACGAAAAAAAAGGAAAATAAAGGACACGCATAAATTTTTTGACGACCTACGTGTCGTCTTCAACCATGCTTTTCCCGTCTCTTTTTATCGATCTGTATCACTTTATGGAGCTTGAATAATAAACAAACTAGGAAGAATAAACACGCTATGGGCAGCCGAAGCAGCTGCTCTCTGCAGTCGCTACGTTTTGGCGAAGATTTAATGCTACCAAGGACGGGCATGCCAAGTTTTCTTCACCGACAAAACGTGCGCTGAATAGGGCAGTATGTTCGTCCACTAGCTTGATATGCAAACCACAGAGTTTCTAAATAAATACCCTATAGGGAGAAGTGGCGCTAGTGTACACGGGGGCTTAAACGGGGGCTCTCCTGAGCCTTGCCTCAACCTACACAGGAATGGTGGGAAGTACAGGTTTCGGATCGACTTCGATATTATAACTACTGATGTTTGCTTGCGGCGCAGTAAACGAAGGTATATTCAAATAAGTTCGCGTAAAAACTAATGTTATTTCTGCAGTATCTTATATAATGCACAATACATTACATAAGCTTTGTATGACTTTGAGATTGAAGCGCGGTTTACTATGGTTTACGCCGGGACACACCAGGGTATGCATTCTTGTGCAATTCTGTTCCCGATTTCACGCCAGACAATAATTATTTATTTATTTTTACAACAGCAACAACAACCGTGCATGTACTTATATAAAATACTCATCAAATATTTATGGAAATAGAGGTTTTGTATTGCGAGAAAGTGTTGGGCCCTTGAGAGGAATGCTACAAGTGTCGTCTGCTACGACGCCTGCTCGTTGTGAACGCGAAACTTTTCTCGCAGACGACAGGCACTTGCAAAGTCTTTCACTCTTTCGAAAGGCTGCGTCGGCTGTCACGATTGCTGAACGTCTTCAATTACTTTTAGGCACATCTGCTGCACTGCTGGCTAGGACGCTTGTATCCTCCTACTAGTATGCTTAATTATATCTTATATTGACGTACCGCTTCTTACGAAGCGTGCGCCAGCACCTGTTATGACCTGGCTTTACACTTACCCATTTTGCGACAGCAGACTACAGCCAGGAAGCAGCAACCTTTCCTACCACAAGTAAGTTTGTGTTCTCAAATGTCCTGAAACAAACATTTCAAGGAGCCCATCAACGAGCAATGCGTAATGAAGCCCTCAATAAAATTTTATTGTCAAGCCACTAGAAGTACAACTGTCTATGTCTTGTACCAGTATTGACTTGTTTTTGCTCTTCTGAAGTTTGATAAAGCACGCAACGCTACAGCGCCAACATAACACACTTAACAAACCAAGATCAAAACGGTCAAAACACGTTCTTTCAACGTTGAAAATGCCCCCCCCCCCCTCCACCCATCGCTTTCTCGTTAGTTCTTCGTCACCACACCGTGACACAAACATCGGCCTAGCCGCTGGCCCAGTACGCTATCGCCACTTCGAGCAACAGAACAAAGGCAGAGAGCTTTCCGTCGCACTCCTAACTGCGGGTTATAGCGATTGCGCTTGGAGCGAAACCAAAACTACCAAAAAATACCTGTAGACTAGTTCGCCAATCAGCAGAATACCTATCCGTAACCTGTACTTCCCATCATTTCCATGGTAGTTGAACGATGGCAGCGCCAAAGTTCCCTCTAGTTATAGGAATATGAAACTGTATGATCCAAACTATCACCTTAACTCCGCTACGTAACACACATACGCCAGGCAGTTCTGCCAGGTTGTAAAGAGTAGGCAGCCCGAAATTGTCTTTAGCGTGCTAGTTCATATACGCCTATAGCCGTTTTGTTTGTTCTGCAAAACAAAACAAAGAAACAAAGAAAAATAAAGCGCACATTTCTCTGACGCAGTCAATAGAAAGAGAATAGAAGAGCTCAACGTCCCAAGGCAGCCCGACTTCGTCTTAGCGCCTTTCAGAATACTTTATTGCTTCCAATTGGCGTATTTGCTTTCTATAGTGGGGGATGGTAAAAAAATAAAAAGAAGGAAAGAACTGAACATGCCGCTAAAACCGCTACGGTTCACGCGACTTGTAGGCGGAAAGCATCTGTAACTTGAAACTGAAGAGCGTTTCTAACGCAAACTGACGTCGGCATCGAGGGAAGCGAGATTTCTCGAGACTTTATTATCTTCCTGTGGGCGTGGTGTTTTTCTCGCTGTAAGTCTATACTGGGACAACGTTTTAGAGAAAACGAAATGATTTAGTGCTCTTGCCTCGCCGTCGCTGCGAGCGGCAGAGAATGGGAAGAGGGAGAAAGTGGCTGCGTTTCTGGTGCGTGCGTTCTATTTGCTCTCACTTTGTCGAGCAGTCTGGACCGCGCTCAGCTGAAATTTACTCGGCAGTTGGGTTCGACGCGTGCTCTATAGTTTTGTACTGTCGTACTGCTCCCATTCCCTTTCTTCACTGACAAACGATGCATTAAAACATAAAAGGCGCGAGAAACGGAGGCGGGAATGAGAGCGCTTCTAGCACTCTCTGGAGCTGCCTGTTTGCAGAAACACCATGCTTTCCTATACGACTTATCCTTCCTTTTTTCCCATCGTTTTCTTTTTTGTGCTTCAAGACGGATCAAGTATTTGGGCTAGATTCCGCAGCGTGAACAGAAAGTAACGCCTGAAGGCAGCGCCGCTACCACCGGGCTTTGCAAGTGGCGCTTTGTTCGTTGGTCGCCTGGTTTGATTCTTCGGCACTGCACCTCCGTTACGAATATTGCGAAAAGCAGAAGCATTCAAGCACTTCACGAACTGTCACAAGTGTACAGTGCTACCCGGAGCCCTCAGACGCGCGTCATCTGTTCCGGACATGTATACATTGTGCACGTGGGAATATACACATCTTTGCAACATAATAAGGGGTCATGAGAGACATTTTAACAGCATTTTATATTTTCATTATCTATTCAGTCTTTGTTGTTTTTCCTGCCTACTATTTTGAAATAGCGAGCCATATTTGTGGCCGAACTTCCCATATTTTACATTTGAACATTTATCGAATAAAAAGAAAGAAAACGAAAAGAAAGAAAGACGACATTTTCACACGGCCACTTTTCATATCATTCTGTTCTTCGCATATCTAGCGACAACTGTGTGAAATATGAATAAATTAGAAGATATAAGTATTCGTAAATGAATCTCTTCATTTGCCCATGAATGTATTGTAGCCCAGTAACTCTCGCGCTTTCGCGGCTGATTGCATAAACCGGAACCAGCGGCGTCAGCCGTATTTGTCGCTGATGTTTGTTGTGCAGCTGCGTTGACGAGGCCATAGATTTTGTTCCCGTGACGTGAAAAGCAAACAGCCGGAGCCGACTTAGTAATAGGTATAAATCTACTGAACGTTTTAGGCTCATGCCACTAGAAGGAACGCCGCTGAGTGCGACTGACGGTGACATGGCGCTGTTGAGCCTATTTGATACGGTGAGCGATTCGCGCCTTTCGCGAAATTCCTTACGGTTTAAAGAAGTACTTTAATCCAAGCTACCAATGCCAAGTTTAACTAAAGAGACACTTGTCCCCTGTACGAATGTTTAGGTTGCACCCAGAAGCTAACTGCTGCGCGTGCAGAAACACCAGGCCTAACCTTCGCGCAATGGAGTTTGCACATGTGAGCTTCAGAAGCTTGTTCCGATTTGTTTTGAGCAAAAGCATGTAGTAAATACTACAAGTGCTGACATCCCGGTATGACTGTTTCTTGCCAAGTTTTAGCGCAACGACTGATTTGCCCGGATACCGCACCTATGATGATCGGCACATTGTTTATGTCGGCGTTATCAGCACGCCAGCCGGCCAAACTGCGACTGACTCCACTTTAGGTCATGTCAGTAGCGTTATACTTACCTATACTCCGTTTCGCACATACCATGCAAGGCTACGAAGGCTAGAGGAGCTTCTATCACTGCTTGTATTAGCCAAAAGATATTGCACTGCAAATAATGAAATATATAGCTCTGTGGCGTGAAATGCGATGCGAGCTTAAGTCTGATGCTTTCATGTCGCAATATATGGCCTAATTATTATAAGGAAGGCATCGCAGACCTGAACACATTTACCATCGTACGTGAGGAGTGGCACGTTTCTCCGACCAATGGCCACAACGCCCCGCTTGCGCTCGCGCCCAAAACCGAGTGCGTCGCATACTGGACATACAAAGCTGCACACACAGTACACGATTTGACGTAACCATACGTCCACAAACTGCACTTGTAATATTATAAGTAGTTATACAACTACCCTGCGAAACACGCATAGTGAGACTTCCATGAACTCACAATACTTGCATCGCTTTCGCAGCGTTTCCGGCTAAGTATTAAACGGAGTATCGTGCGGCAGATTGGTGCATCAGCGGTACTGCGGGGACTCGGTACTGCGGGAATAGTTCGCGTTAGCATTAATGTCGGGTTCGCCTACAGTGTGTGCAACGGCACTTGGCAGCGGCTGGGAAGACCCATGAAGAATATCGAACTGAAATAATGGGTTAAATGTTATGCAACCCCCCCCCCCCCCGCTCTCGCCCCCTATCTCACTGTAGCCGTTGCATTGCAGACAATGTACCAGTGCGCCGCGGTTCTCGACGGCGCGTGCTCTACATCAACATAGCGTTCAATGCCGGTAGGACGAACTTCCGGCTCATAACTTGAGTTTGGTCAAATTAGGGCTTGCCGAGCTCCGGACTTTCTGGATTATGTGAACGTAATCCTATGCTTTTGGTTGCAATGTAAAGCTCCTAAATGTCTGTAGCAGTGTTGCGGAATGGGCACCCCCATTCCATTCCGATTCCCTTCCAGGGAATTAGACTTGCCGCAATTCTATTCCTTTCAATTCCTCGGAACGAAAATACTTAGCCCATTCCCACTACAGGAATGGCCGGGCAGTTCAATTCCATTCCTTTAATTCCATTCCTGCAATGTAATGAAGGCTGCTTGAACGGTTAGTTCTATTAACAAAAAAGTGAGATAAAACAATTGCCTTCTACCTAACTGTGTTGCGCTTCACAGACATGAGCTGCTCGAAAGGGGTACTTGACAGCCGATTTCGCTTCGCTGTCGTTATCAGGGATGGTGTAGAAAACACGCGTTCCAGGTCAGCTGACGTCGCATTCACAGTGAAAACTGTCCTTCCGAGGCGGGAAAGCAAGAAAAAGCGGCTAGCGTCCGCTTTCCAATAGGTCAGGAGCTTAACCGTGCCTTGTTGCGTTCTCCTTGGTAGCGTATCCCACCGCCGCCACCTGTTGTTGCGACGCCTGGTTCTTTAACCTCGACCGGGGTTACTATTGGGTAGCGTGGCGTTGTCGGCGGGCTGCAGGCGTCCGGTAGACCATGACGATGAGGCGACCTTTCACGAGTCTGCCTCCGCAGGGGCAACCCATGGAGTCTTGTTCGGGGATAGGTGGCGGATCCCTTTTTTTTCGCGCGTCATTGTTTCGCGGAAAGGGCGTCTGGTTGTGGATAGGAGGCTGATCCATTGTCCCAGTTGACGTCTTCACGAGCGTGCCTCCGCAGGCGGCAGTCCGCGGTCCTGGGAATCGTAGACAGCTGATCACTTCTCTTTCACGCGTTGCTGGTTCGCGGAAAGGGCGTCTGGTTGTGGATAGGCGGCTGATCCTTTCTCCCAGTCGACGTCTTCACGAGCGTGCCTCCGCTGGCAGCAGTCTGAGGTCCTGGGAATCGTGGACAGCTGATGACTTCTCTGTCGCGCTTTGCTGGTTCGCGGAAAGGGCGTCTGGTTGTGGATAGGAGGCTGATCCTTTCTCCCAGTCGACGTCTTCACGAGCGTGCCTCCGCTGGCAGCAGTCTGAGGTCCTGGGAATCGTGGACAGCTGATGACTTCTCTTTCGCGCTTTGCTGATTCGCGGAAAGGGCGTCTGGTTGTGGATAGAAGCCTGATCCATTGTCCCAGCTGACGTCATAAGTCCTCGTCGTGGCTTGATCCTTTCTTCTAGGCGACGTTGGTTCGCGGAAGTTCTCCTGTAGAGCTTAAAAGTTCAAGGAAAGGGTCCCTTTAAAGTCGCACACACACAAAGGGGCCTGTAAGCACTGTGGTGTGCCAGCCAGAGCGGCAACCCCTCGAGACAACCACAACAAAATTGGGAATTCACCCTTCGTTTCAATGAGGCATGGTGGTCGAGAATCCTTTTTTGCACGTGGTGCTAGACGCCAACCGTAACAGTTTGCGCAAGTTCGCTCTGTGACGTAAAGGAAAATTTCCCCTGCAATGGCTCCAGGCAGGTCTTGGTGGGCATTTTCATTTTGCCTGATGTTCTTAACCACCAGACTGCTTGGCCCTGCTTCAGAGTCTGCATTCGCAACGTGGCTGGTGCTGTCCTACCCTAACAAAGAAGCCCCCTTCCTAGCACAGCGGAACGCATCCGCTCGGCTGTTGCAGCTGAACAACAAGAAGACTTAAAGCTGGGGTCTAGGAGGGCACCCATCAAAAAAAGAGTCAATCCACGTGCTTGAGAACCACGTCTCCAGGCTATGCTGTAGGCCTTTAGCCTCCTCTTTGCAAAGAAGTTGTCCTTTGTCTAAGATTTCCACAAGGGAAACTTCGATATTTCACAACGCGGGAAGCAAAAACCCGGCTGTCTTGTGCCTTTTCTGAAGCAACCCCGTGGCTTCCTCTACACGGGAGGGATGCTCAATGAAGTCTTTCGCCAGCCTCAGTTCATATTTAGACAGTTTAGCCTTCTTGCACGCGTGCAAAGTTTCTGTCAGGCCTGAACGACTCGAACAAGTGGCAACAACCTTTCTCATCATTCGCAGCTGCAGGTTCCAGCACGTCGCGTTGTGAGATTCCAAATGCAGACCGGCCACATTCAACACTTCTTCCGTGTCGGCGGTGCTCTTGCGTATAGATGCAACGATGGCGCCGCATTTTTGTACGACTTCCACGGCATTTGGGTCCTAAAGTAAAGCGAAGACGACAATTAGTTAACATTGCTACTGCAAGTGCAGGTAGCGCTAACGGAAGACATGTAATGCAATAGAGTTTCAGAACGAGAATGATGCCATATGTAATCGTAAGGTATTGCACTCGACGACACACTGACTGTTCGAGACTGCATTAGACAAAATGAAGCGGGGATAGACACAGCCGTTTTATCCAGCCCTACTATAAATTGAGTGTACATTAATGCATACGCTGCACCTCCATGTTTTTAGGAATAAATGTCGTGCACGCAGTGCATTGGCTGTGGCCCTACAGCTGGCATTAATGAAATGGGCTTCGTAATTCAAATAAACATACTAGCAGTAGACTGGCGCCACGCTGACTGGACTTATATGGCAGGCAACTGTGTTTACTGGCAGAACGAATTGCACTAGAAAGGAGTGACGTACGCGGGATGTCATTTCTCCGGGCTGGGTGTGTAATCCAAAAAAAAGAAGGAGAGGAGACTACGAAAGGAGAAAAATTACTAGAAGCACAAAATACAATAAGACAGAAACAGCTTCAACAGGGAATCAACCAAATACAACTTTTTCAAAATGTAATTTCGGGACGCCGTGGGCGTTCTTTACATGATGTGCCAGTTTTGTTTTTGTTTGTCATTAGAGGTATTTCACAATAGTTGATTGACGTTTTGACAGCAGACCTCGAACTTGCGTAAGCTTGGTGTCTGGCCTGTGGCAGAAAAATGATCCGCAGCCACTATTTGATGGGAAGCTGAGTTCGTGACCTCGGTCATGGCAGCAAATGCACCCCAAATCCCCAAGATGAAAAAGCGAAGCACGCTCGAAAATTCGGTTAAACATGAGCGGCGGGAGTTGCCTAACAAAGCTTTAAAGCACCGAAACTGTATTAAGCGCAGTTGTCTGCCCTTGCTTTTCAAACTGTAATTATTATATTCATACATTCTTTGTCCATGCATTCATGGCCAATTATTTAACAAAGCTCAGCCCATATAATTATTCCTGAAGATAGTAATAAATGACGACGTATCAATGCACATGAGATAAAACCAATATGTTATTTAATAGCACATACCTGCCAAATAGCCTCTTTTACGGCAAGCTGCAGGCTGTGGGCGGCGCAGCCCAATCGAAATTGCTCCAACTCATGGAACTCGTTTAAAAGTTCCTTGGTTAAGCTTTCCGGGCAGTCGTCGAAATTGTCATTATCATCGTCCTCTTCGTTCTCCCACCCGGTAAATGCAAATGCCTTTATCATTGATGAAGCGTTATCTGTCACTACGCGAAGGACCGGGAAAATGAAATAAAAACAGTTAACGGAGGCAAAAGTGTACGAAAATACATCTCAGCGATGTTCCACTGTAGCAACGCTGCGTCACACTCGGAACGAATCCGAGCAGCTGTGTGGCTCCCCGTCAGGCGAGTGGAACTGAGGAGGTAGGTACACGTGAGCCGTGAAGTCGCTGTCCACGAATGTTGCTTTGACAGCCAGGAAACCCTCCGTAGACAGCGACCTCCACACGCCTTTTGCGATACAGACGTACTCCGCTTTCGCCAAAGACGATGATGTTTTGGTCTGCAGCGCTGGTACTTTCCCGGGCAGGAACTTCTCTCTGCGGTCATCCCACGATGGCAACTTGTAGCCCGGGACGGCTACCTAAACTTAAAAGAATACAAAGCAGTTACTTTGATGAAAGTTGGCTTATAATATTGTCAAAGTTACAGTTACGAATTGTTTCAATCCCTCATTCTCGACAACACGAAAGGGCTCCTCCATGTCAGTGCCAATCATGTTGATTAAGGCGTCGTCAAGAGCAGCCTTTCGATGAACAGGCACTGAGCTGCACCCAGCGGTGAAGGCCGATGTTTTCTTCGGCTGGTTTGCCAGGCCTTTCTCTTGTTACATGTACTCACGTTCGTGCTTTCCTTTTATGTGCCGAATTAAATTAAATGAAATTCCGACTACAGCATGTATAATTTCGGAGCAAGGCTTTCAGCGTGCAGTTTATTTGTTTTCTTCGAGGGTAAATTCAAAAAATTGTTTCCAATGTGCCATGTTGAATGAATGAATGAATGAATGTGTGTGGTTTAGTGGCGCAAGGGCCATATCTGGCCCTTGCGCCACTAAACCACACAGTGTTAGTGACAGTGTTAGTGATTTCGCGGTGATGATTATGAGTTCTGTGAAGATGTGACTTGGCTGTAAAGGGGCCTAAAGATAGTCGCTGTAAAGTGCGTAAAATCTACGTGCTATAAAATTATGGCGATGACTAATGACGAATACTATGAACAATAATATCCATCGTAGAAGAATGATGCATTATTTAAAATATGCGAGATGTTAAATTGCTTACAGCACTACTGCCTCGCCAGAGCCCTTGAACCACAAGGGCCTAGAGGCATGTGCTATTCAAAATAATTATCACAGAGGCATCCTCTGAAGAGAGGAGGCGCTACGAACGTGTGGGGCCAATAACATGCAACACAACATCTTTCAAAAAACCTACGACTGCGGTGGTGTCAAAGAATGGTTCTGGACCAAGTAACATAACAGGATGAAGGGGATGCGCTGCCGGTATGCTAAGAGAAAATGTTTCTTTCTTTCAGATTCGGCTTCCCGACACTCCAGTAGGACGTGGAGGACGGTCAGCCTCTCCCCGCATCTACCACAGGTTGGAGGCTCGTTTCCCGTGAGTAAAAAGTTATGTGTGACACCACTCCCGACCTAACTTTCATCAAAAACATAGGCAACTATGATTGGACTAATACCGCGGAAAGCCTCGGTAGCGATCATTATATCATAGAAATCCACATTCAGGCGGGTCCACCCCGCAAGAAGGGCAAACGAGTTTCGCTCACGGAATGGGACCGCTTCCGCCAGATTCGGGAGACAACTGCCACCGAGCATATAAACGATCTCGAGGCCTGGATCGGGGATCTCAGAGATTGCGTGAAACGCGCCACGAGGGAAATCCCTGAAGACGATGGTCTGGTAGAGGTGGATAGCCGCCTACTGCACTTGTGGGAAGCCAAAAATAGCATGCAAACCCGCTGGAAAAAGAATAAACTAAACCGTACACTCCGCTTGCGCATCGCGCAAATTAACATAGAAATCGAGGAATACGCTAACCAATTAACCAAAAACCAATGGGAAAAGGTATGCGACAGCATGCAGGGACAACTCGGTCTAGCCAAAACGTGGAATCTCCTCCGATACCTTATGGACCCGGATAAGAGTAAATCCGAGCAGAGGAAAAGCCTCAATAAGATCACTCACCAATACCATGGCACGAACGACGAGCTCATAAAAGAGCTCAAAACCCGGTACATAGGCACAAATGCACAAATCCCCCAGAAACCATACACTGGTCCGGAGAATCTTAACCTAGACGCACCCATCCTAGAGGCTGAAGTACGAGCCGTCTTGCTCAAAATCCGAACTAAATCTGCACCAGGCCCCGATGGAATAACGAATAAGTCCCTCCGAAATCTAGACGACGTATCTATCACTGCCCTAACAGAGTACTTCAACCGCTGTTGGGAAACAGGTTCTATCCCCTCGCAGTGGAAGCATGCACAAATAATATTCATACCGAAACATGGTAAGCGACTACAGCTCGAGAACTTACGCCCGATCTCTCTGACCTCATGCGTAGGAAAACTCATGGAGCACGTTATACTTAACCGCCTCCACAATTTTGCGGAGGACAACAACTTATTGCCGAACTCCATAATTGGCTTTCGTCCAAAACTTTCCACGCAAGACATCATGCTTCAGCTTAAACACCAAGTTCTGGACCACATACCTAAGAATGGTACCCGGGCTGTCCTGGGCCTTGATCTTATAAAGGCCTTTGACAACGTAGCGCATCAGGCTATACTAGAGAATCTGCAGTACCTAGGTGTGGGCCAGAGGACCTACAACTACATCAAAGATTTCCTCAACCACCGCACAGCGGAACTAAGAATAGGAGAACTACAATCGGACAAGATTCCTCTTGGAAGTCGTGGCACACCGCAGGGATCAGTCTTATCCCCGTTCCTCTTTAATTTAGCGATGATCAGATTACCGGAACAACTTAATCAGATTCCAGGTCTACACCACAGTCTGTATGCCGACGACATTACCCTGTGGGTGGTTAAAGGTAGCGATGGAGATATAGAAACCACGCTGCAACAAGCTGTAGACACGGTTGAAAAGTACGTTACCGACAAAGGCCTCGCCTGCTCCCCGCAAAAATCAGAACTCTTCCTACTCAGAGCCCCTACAAACCGCAAATCCGACACTGCGCCATCCCCAGAAATCACTGTGCGAGCCGGAGGAGGCGCGATCCCGGTGGTGACCACCATCCGTGTACTAGGCCTCTTCATGCAAGCTCACGGGCGCAACGGCAACACAATTCATAAACTGGAAGCATGCGTTCAGCAGACGATGCGACTCATTTCAAGAATTACCAACCGACACTCTGGCATGAAAGAAGCCAACCTCATAAGGTTGGTACAAGCCTTCGTTCTCAGCCGCATCACCTACATCACCCCGTACCTCTGCCTCAAAGCGGCTGAGAGAGAGAAAATAGAGGGGATTATCCGGAGGGCCTATAAACAGGCTCTTGGGCTACCTATAAGAACGGCCAACGCTAAATTGCTAGCCCTAGGTGTGCACAACACCCTCGATGAACTAGTAGAAGCGCACCTTATATCTCAATACGAAAGGCTAGCTCAGAGTGCCGCCGGGCGAAACATCCTCCAGAATCTCGGCATCAACTACGAGTCGATGCAAAGCATTAAAGTAGACATTTCTCACGATCAGAGGCGCCATCTCAAAATTAATCCACTCCCTAAAAACATGCACCCCGAATTCCACAAGGAAAGGAGGGCCGAGCGGTCCAAAGCCCTACATCAGAAATTCCACTCCTTCAAAGACGTAGTCTATGTCGACGCAGCAGAATACATAGAACGCAACTGTATGTCCCTTGCAGTGGTGGACTCCTCAGGTCAAATACGCGCTGGTGGTTCAATTCGCACCAGAAGCTCCGAAACAGCGGAAGAGGCGGCTATCGCTCTGGCAATAGCCTCCACACATTGTCATTACATTATTAGCGATTCCAGAGCAGCAGTACGCAATTTTGCGAAAGGTCGGGTCTCGGCTCCCGTAAAACACATAATAGACACAAACCAACACCCACGACCAATCCAGATCATTTGGGCACCAGCACACTCCTCCCTACCCGGCAACGATGCCGCCCACACCGCCGCTCGAGGACTCGCCAACCGAGCACCCGGACGGCTCACGCTAGGGTCAGGGAGGGATCGCATGGTCAGTTACCAGGAAATAACTCAGCACTACAGGTTAGCCAGGGCAGAGTACCCGCCAGCACACAAATCGCTTAACAAGCGACAAGAAGTAGCTTGGAGACGACTTCAGACGAACACCTACCCCAACCCCGTAGCCTATCACTACTACTACCCGGACCAATACCCTAATACATGTAAGCATTGTAAGCAAAAAGCGGATCTATTCCATATTATGTGGTCGTGCCCAGCCGAAAATCACACAAATCACGAAATAAGTAGTACTGAGCAGTGGGAGGCCGTGTTGCTCAGCTCCGACCCTGACCTGCAGGCCAAGGTCATCGAGAGAGCTGAGGAAGCCGCCCGGGCCCAGGGGCTCGTGGCTGCCTAACAACAAGGTCATCCGTCAATACCTTGTTTTCAAATAAAGTCTTTACTCACTCACTCACTGTGCCAAATGTGTGTCCTATTCTTATACGACAGAATAGGACATCTGTCCGGCGAGATTTTGTTACAGGAGGCCAGAAACCTAATTGTGGCTTTATTACATGCAGTTTATTAACGCAGTAAGTCCGCCAACATGGCGGACTTACTGCGTGCGTTAGCCGCTGGGCGTAGGAGCCAGTGTGGCAGTTCGTTATGGAAGCGCTTTTTCTTTTCAATAAAAATCTGGAATGGAAGGTGGTGGCGGTACCACAGAAAGCCGAGGGGGATGTTCGAAGCATTGTTTAGCATTCCCAGTATGCGCGAGCAAGTATATGAACCGTTGGACTTTTCTTGCCGCCAACAGGCGCCAGCACGGCAGCGGTGCCACCCGGTCGCCCCCCCCCCTCCTCCCCCTAGTACAGAGCTCCCTAGAACACAGCGAACGTGGGTTTTCTTTGGCTTGAACGTCGCGTCGGGGCTCGGGGAGGCGCCGCCATGGCCGCAGTTACGTGGGTTCTCCAGCTTCGGCCGGCTTCCCGAACCAATGCTAAAGCTTATTCTCTCTCTCTCTCTGCATGGAGAAAGAGTGGGCGCAGTTCATCGTACACGACTGTGTGCTGCGCTGACCTGCAGACATTCGTCGACAGGTCGACATAGTTTCGGGCAAAGGCGTCCGTATATCTCGACTGGGGGGACAGTATTGCAAAAGCGTTTGGGGGGGGGGGGGGGGTTGGCGATGAGGAGTACGAGGTGAGACGGCGCGCAAGCTTGTATGTGAAAGTTTGCAGTTAACACAATCATCGCGCCAGCGTCAATACTAGAGAAATGCTTTCTCGAATATGCGTCTGAGTCGCCGACGGCGACAGTATCAAAAAGAAAGAAGTGAACGGTGGGGATACAGCAGGCGGCCGGGGCGAAGGCGCCACCGAAATAAAAAAAAAATTCCAGGACGTAAAGTGGGGGAGGGGGGGGGGTATGCCGCTTCTGTAGTTCACGGCATATAACCGCGGTTGCGCGAAGAATCGAGACAAACTTCGGAGCAACTCAGTCTATAAGGCCAGAAACGTAGTAGGCGCTTTGCTTATAAATGTACTGTGTTTGTGATCAGCCAAGCCATTTTAAAAATACTGCTTTATTGTTAACTTCGAGGCTCTGACTTATTATTGCTTGAACGTGGGCTGGTTAGTCCTTCTGCATATTTTGACAAAAAACAACGCGTAGACGAAAAAGCGCTCTATTTTCGGAAAAAGACCATTCCATTCCCATTCCATTCCTGAAAAAAGCGCTTAATTCCATTCCCAGTACATTCCTCCAAGCGTTGTCGCCATTCCATTCCGGGGTCGCGAAAATGTGGAATGATTCCGGAGTCATTCCAACTTTCGAGTGGTAACTCCGCAACACTGGTCTGTAGACTATGTCAAGGCCCCTTTAAGAGGACGGCGACTAGTATTTGTGCGTTGTTGAGGACTCTTCGTACAACTGTACTGTAAACGCTTCTCATTGGGCTTCCAAACTTCACTCTTGCTATCTTCATCAGTGCAAGTTGTGCAATTCATGAGTGCTTGGCAGTTGTCATCGTGGTTTCGAGCGATGTTGGTTTGGCCACCACCAGCTGCTGTGAATGATTGCGCTCGGATCCTCAAACACGAACTTGGCTGTAACTTCGTCCGCAGTAAGCAAGAATTGGAACCGAGGCGCCCGAGGCTTGGTTTTTCGTCCCGCGTCCATTTCCATTTTCCTTCGGATTTACACATTTCAATATTAATCATAGGTAAGTTCCCCTTCGATTTTCTAGGATTTCCTGCATATTGGCTTTATGCGCTTTGCCCACAATAATGTCACTGTTGCCTTGTGGGCAATAGAAGCACTCGCACATGGACCATTAGGTAAGGGGAACGGTACAAGCTGTTTTCTTCGCAGTGATGGGTCCATCTGGTCGTCTCACACAATGTGAGCCGCACCAGTGGCCCTCTGACTGCCACGATGGCGCATGTTAGGTGGTGTAGGAAAGGCTATAGAAAACAAACGTCAAAGTCTCCATTTAGATAGCCATTCAAACTTTAGTTATAATCAAGATAAGCTTACTTCTAAACTTACGTAATACGCCACATTCGCTAGATGAAGTGCGATGTAGTTATCATATTGATATGGTCAGCATATCATATGATATTCGTAACATATTCAGGGAATGCATTCTAAAAATGAAAGCTGGCACTGAACAAAAGAAAGGTAACAAGAACAAAAAGTCAGACTTTATGTCAGGTGACATAAATGCACTAAAGACAGCTCACACTCTCTCTTACTCACACACACAACAGAGGTCTCCTAAAACATTTTGAAACGTAAAGTCAGCTCACATAAATGCATCTAAGACAGGCCATAGCAGAGGTCATATAAAACACTAGGGATTGTAAAGTCAGCTCACATAAATGTACCTAAGACAGGCCATAGCAGAGGTCATATAGAACACTAGGGAACGTAAAGTCAGCTCACGTAAATGCACCTGAGGCACGTCACAGTAAAGGTCGCATAAAACGCAAGGGTGGGTGTGGTGTTCGGCTGCTAAGCACGAGGTCGTGGGATCGAATTCCGCACGGCGGCCGCATTTCGAGGGAGGGGGCAGGAATGCGAAAATACCCGTATACTTAGATTTAGGTGCGCGTGAAACAACGCCAGGTGGTCCAAATTTCCGGAATCCCTCACTACGGCCTGCCTCATAAGCAGATCGTGGCATTGGCACGTAAAACCCCCTAATGTTAATAAAACACAAGGAAACGTAAAGTCAGCTCTCATAAATGCACTTGAACATGTCACAACAGAGGTCATAGAAAACACAAAGGAACGTGAAGTCAGCTCACATACAGTAAAGACAGGAAATGCGAAGTCAGGTCACGAAAAGTAATATGAATTTAGGAACAGAAATGTACACAAAATAAGGTTAAATGAAGCACACACAGCTTACATTGTATGATATAAACTGTAATCGATAATTTCCAACAATATTAGTTCCCTCTAGAAATATCTGCAGGGCCACTCGCGCTCACTTTTGTAATGTATCTGTTGGCATGGACCTGGAACCTTTCCGAGGCTTAAGGGCTGGCAGTGTGATTAGATCGCGCATCAAATGACGTCTTTCGGCTTGATGTCGCGGGTATTCCAGTAGATTAACATGCAAAGGCCTAGTAAGCCGACAATCTCCAACCGCCGATGTCAGCTTTCTCAGGCCTCCTCGAGTGGCACCGTTTCCTGTTTTGCAGGCTTGGCAGGGCGACGTTGACGAGAAAAAAAGGACGCAGGACGGCATCCGAGCCTGATTGCATACCGTGCAGCACCACAGTGCAGCGTGTCACATAACTTTGCGATCGCGCGCTCCGATTCTGCAAGATTGAATGGCTTGCTGTTCACGACCGAGTCTGCATTCACGGTACTGAAAAACACTCTGGCGAAAAGCGTGTACTACACGTAGAGGCGTGAAACAGTGAGTGCCCCGACGAATCCTGTAATGAAAATACTCCTCATTTGACAACAACCGTGGCGCCCATGGGAGGGCAATTACCTTTGGTCCATCCTTTCGGTCAATAATCATCCATAAATGTCTGAGCTCACGACGATACAGACTCCGGCCTGTGCGGCAAATGACGCCTTTTATGGCTCTCGATAGGGTCACTGTGGCTGCAGCTCTTCTGAGCGATGACGTGCAAAAGCAGTTTCGTCACCGTTTGCTTGTGTCCCTGAGACCCAAAGGACGACGTTGCCTTCGTGCCATTTATTCCTGCAAACAAGGGGAATATAGATATAATTCTTAACACCATACCCAGCATGCGAAAATTGATTTTGAGTTTATATTAAACGTTTATTGAGTACCTATGAAATGAAAAGAAACCGTTCTGTTTTAGTTCTTAATAAGTGCAGTGAGTAGGATGCAAAAATTTCTCGTATTGAATAAACCAAATAAATTTGTCATTGAGGGCAGCGTTCAATAAAAGTTAAATGGAGCAGCTAATGAGAACATTCTACCTTCATTTTCTTTAAAATTTTTGCTGCAGGAAACCTATTTCAATGGAGAATACGGAGATTGTTTCTTTTATAAGAATAATTTTTTCCTGTTTACGCTGAAAGGGAGGCGTTCTTTTTTTGTTGTTGTTCCAGCACAATTGGTCTCTGTAGTAAAGTTAAAATTTTCCCATGAATAGTGTGAGCATAATAGGTTTGGTTCATGTATTGGTTAACCTTCATTAGTATTTGCGTGCAGCTGAACCACCCCCGCGAGCATATAGGAAGACCGATCTGATATGCGCAAGCTAATTAGTCTTGATTTCTTAAAAGGGTGCAGCTGCTTATCGGCCTAGTCATGCTACTCAGAGCATGGCTATATATACTTGCAAAGTGTATAGGCCCTTTTTGTGGGGAAATTTGCTCTAGAGAAACGAGATGGCGCTTTCGGAAGGTCGCCGCACGTTGCCTCAACGAAAGCGTACGAATACAAAACCATTACCGCTTCTGCGCTGCTGCTGTGCGATCCGCTGTCGGAAATGCAACTGGGTGTTCGCTAAGGCACAGCGCTCCATTCATGCTGCAAAATCTGAAGCGTTAGACGCCAAACGTGTGCTGTAGTTGGCTGCAAAAATAGTGACTGGCATATTAAGAAATGGAAGGAATCTGTGTGATCACGTTCATAGACCACTGTATACATAAGGACTGCCTGTGTTCCCGGCCCGATCGAGAAGCATGGCTTTCATCGAGGATAAAAGATTATCTCATCCGTCAGTGCTGTATCGCTAACCTCCAAAGAAAGGACCTCAACGCCGGAACGTCGACAAGGGCGAGCGCCGCTCGTTACACAGTGAACAAAGGGAGTAGCGCCGCTTCCAGGCACAATAAGTTTCTCGCACTTTTTCTGTACACATCCACCCCAACACACATGCAAACTTACGCCAACTATATCGCCAACGCATCAAGAAAAAGTGAATGTGCGCACACTTGAATCAATGCGCCAAAGCATGGGTGATAGAGACTGCACCGACTACTCGCGAATATTCTAAGCTGAACCGTTTCGGTCACAGTTCACAGAGTAGCCGAGTAACTAGCAATAATACGTCTGTGCTCCAAGTTATAACGAAATGCCGAACATATGCGCTCCCGAGCCATTTACACAGCAAGCACAAACCTATTACTACTGAGCACACCCGCGAGCGATTAGGAAGAAAATAAACAATCAGACCCGGCACTGAGGAACTTTACCGAGTCAGAAGCATGACAAACCACTGCTTCAAAGGGTTTGCCAAATAAATAACGATAAGCAAAACACACTGATCCTGATTAATTTTAGAGGTGCAAAGTTTGGACAGCTTGGCATACATTTCTAGCCGCCCTTATAGCCCAAGCACCGTATACGTTGCTCGTGCTGTTTGGACGAACTGTAATGAACACCGAAAGCGCTTATATGTCCTCTGAAGCTGTGGCTTAAGCTTCGTGTTGTCAACCCAATCACCGTCTACGATTTTCGAAGTTTTCGACAGGACAATTTTATTAGGCCACCAAATTTTTTGGCAACATCAACGCAGCTGATCGTCAGGACCACGAGGATACCACCTTCAAGCCGGTAGGCCCATTTTTGGACTTTTCATCGGACTTCGGAGATCTCCGACGTGGCCGGGGACCTAAGTCTCGCGTTAGGCTTAGCTACACCCGACACCCGGGTGGGCACCAAGTAGGTCGGAGCGACAAGGCATCGACCAAAATGGATCGCCGGGGCGCTACCAACCCTGTGACAAGCAATTTTATGGCCGGGCCAGCCCAAACCCCGGCAGATTTCCAAGATATGGGGGAGGCGCCCGCCGCCACGCACTCGAGCATGGAGGAAGCGAGCACCGGAGCCGCAGAAGAGCACCTCATTCAGCAGGACGCCACGGGCGAGGCGAGCCGGCAACAAGACGAGGAAAAAACTGGCAAATCTACCATTCCAGGCGCCAGAAAAAGAATCTCAAGCGTGCTACACAGAGCGACGTCATTTTGAAGACGAAAGGACCCCAAGCTACGAAGACCAATAGCAAGATGGCGCCGGCAGCCACAGCTGGCAGCGGCATCACGCAAGACGGCGCGACGGGAGCGCCGCTGCAACAACAACAAAAGATGGGAGCGCCGCGGCAGTCTAGGCAGAGGCTGCCACCGCTACCGACGGACGACGCGAAGGTCATCATTCGGCCCAGGGTGGGGGGGAGGGGGGCTAAAAATCAAGAACATGAAACCATATCAAGCAACGCAAGCCATCACAGAGGCCTGCGGGATGAAATTCAAGGAAGAAGGCTTGCTGGTCAGGCTCCGAACAGGGTCCAACATCGTCATCGCAAGCGCTTCCAAGGAAGAAGTTGCGGACGTCAGCAGGAAGATCAAGTACCTCCCATACAGCGGCATCAATTACGAAGTAAACGCTTACGTGGCCATGCCTGGGGACGTAAAGCGGGCGTTAATCCACGGGCTACTGGTAGGACTACCATCTGAAATACTGGAATCTAAGCTGCGACTACGCATTCAAGGGGTGGAGATCCTGGCAGCAAGGATGCTGGGCAAGTCGGAGACGGCGCTAATTACCTTCGACGGCCCCATCATTCCCAAGTGGGTCATCTTCAGCGCAGTAGAATACAAGACATACCCCTACAGATACAGACCAACCAGACAGTTTTGCTACTTATGCGGCACGCAAGGACACCGCTCGGACGTCTGCCCAACGCCGGGAGCGAGAACCTGAAGGTAGTGCGGAGCAAACAACCCAGTTGAATGGCATCAGTGCCAACCAAAGTGCCTGGTATGTGGAGGCGAACACGCCGCCGGTACCAGGGACTGCCGGATGCGCCTCAAGAACATCGACGAGATGCGAGGACGAGCCCCGCAGAAAAGCCGAGGGCGGAGCCGGAGCCGTAGGCGCCGTCGAAGGTGGCTGAGCTCGGAAGGAGAGCAGAGCCGCTCGCGGAGCCGGGGCCGCAGCCAAACGCGGAACCGGGACCGCAGCCAGTCCAGGGACAGCTCCTTCCCACCACTGGGGCCACCACCCGAGGCCAAAGGGCAGTGTAAACAGCAGCCAAAAGCACAACAAGAACAACAAAAGAAGGGCGGAGGTAAGGGAAGCTGGGGGGCAGGCCCTCCCAAATCACTGTTTCCGCACTCGGATAATAACAATAACGACAACGAACTTAAAGAACTAAGGGAAGAAAATAAGGCTCTAAGTCGAGAACTAGAGCAGAGTAGGAAGAAAACATAAGAACTAGAGGAGAGAATCAAAGAACTAATCACGGAACTGCGAGAGCACAGGATGGGTAGCCTGCCGCGACAGCAGACTCCACCTTCAGCTATGGAACAACAGCCACAGCAGCCAGAAAAGGGAACCGTAGAAATACAAATGCAATCCTTTATGCAAAAAATGCAGGAGCAAATGAATTTAATGCAACAGAAGATCGCAATGCAAGATCAAAGTTTTCGCAACTACATAAAAAATCAAAATACGCAAAAGATAACCAATGAGGCTAGAGATAGACTCTCTCACGAAAAAAGATTCGGCACCGAAAACCGAAGTATAACAACAACCAACGATAAACCAACATGGCTAGACACAACACGTTAGATATATGGCAGTGGAACTGCAGAGGCTACCGCAAAAAGCAGGGCCCGCTGCAGCAATTCATAAATTCACAGTTAAGTCCTCCTGACATAATCGCGCTGCAGGAGACAAACACCATGCCGACGCTCAAGGGATACACGTGCCAACAAAAAGATCGCACGGCCACGTTAATTTGTAAAAAACTAGTCGCCATAACACACGAAGAAATTCCGGACACGCGGATAGAACACATCGTGACAGAGATAATTCCAAAGAAAAAGGGAAAAGAGAAAAGCACTTTTATCATAAACTTATACAGCCCACCGCGACAAAATGACGGGGATTTTCAGAAACTTTTCATCGGAGCCAGCAAGCTAGCGAAATCCAACACCCCACTTATAATGGGCGACTTTAATGTCATGGGGCAGAGCTGGGGATATCAAAAAGACACTAAGAAGGGAACGCAAGTTAGCGACGCAGCAGAAAGTACAAGCTGCGCCCTCTTAACGGACGCAAACCAACCAACGCGCCTAGACAACAGCGTTAGTCCCGACACATGCCCAGATCTGACATACGTCAGGGGAGCTAGGCAAGCCACGTGGGAGAACCTGCTGGAGAACCTGGGTAGCGACCATTACATTATAAGAACACAAGTGTCAGCAGAGAACATAAAGCGCAAGATAGGAGCAGCCAAAATAAAGGACTGGAACGCTTTTCGCAAAGAATGCAAGCACATGGAGGGGGGGATAACCTCCATAGAGGAATGGTGCAAACAACTAAAGGAAATACAACAGCAATACACCCAGGAGATGGAAAGGTCAGAACAAACACCGGAGGTGGACTCGCAACTCCTCAGGCTATGGGAGGCAAGGCGTGGACTAACCAAAACGTGGAAGAAACGACGACTAAATAAGAAGCGACCCTAGCCTCCAACGAAGGTTGGTGGATCATGCCCGACGAGCAGTGGTGCCCTGGAATAGGGGCGCCAACCATGCAGGTCGGAGATCGTCATCAACCAATAGAAGATGAAGACATCCGGCCCGACCGCTGAATTACTCTTTCTAGAGCAATAAAGTTTACTTCCTCCTCCTCCTCCTCCTCCTCCGCCGAAACACATATTTGTTAAGCCGCAGCGGCGTCATGCACTTCTGTTGTCAACATCGAGGCAACGGAGGCAGCTGATTCAATCAATGGATGCTTGACCACGTGATCAAACATGGCGACGCCCATGAGATCACCGTCAAAAGGGTCTATGCTTACACGTGTCGCGTAGTGCTGGGTGTCTCGTCGCTTCTGATATGTTCTAAGTAGCATGGCTATTTATGAGAGAGTTTTAGTTGAGCGCGTTTACGCTCCGCTAAGCAGTTAAGCGGAGCGGAAGCGCGAATGCGCATGCGCCGTCCGCTTAGCCGTAAGCGGGCTAGCGGAGCGAGGAACACGGTCCGCTTAGAAGCTGCCTGAGCGGAGCGTGCCTCGCAGTGCTTTGGCTAGCGTTGGCGTCAGAACGGATTGGATTGGATGCAAAAAGAAAGCGCGCTGGCTAACACTTGGCGTTCCCCAAGACGGCGCTTTATTTTGCATTGGATAAAATGGACCGGTAACGCATTACAAGCGCACGTCTAGACACTTCATGGATGAATAGTTATATATATATACATATATACGTTTTACTGTATAAGAGTGATCATAAGGTGTTTTTCTTTTCTTTCATTACCCTCAATTTGGCCAGCGGGCGCTGCAACTACGAAAGGTTCGCTCCGCTACGCTAAACGTGTAACTAAAACGTGAAAATCGCCCGCCGCTCCGCTGTGGCTTAGCGAGGCAGCTCGGAGCGGAGCGTACCGTAAAGACGCTCAACTAAAACACTCCATGATCTTTTGCTATCGCATCGCCCAGCATTTTACTCTTTAATACTTCCTGAACATAGAAGTTAAGAAAGGAGTAGACGTTGTTATTATTATTATTGAGAACAAAATAAATAGAGGAGTTGTTGTCGCCGGATGGTGACGAGAGCTACCCCTTTACGCTTGATCGATAATATAGGATAAAAAATTAAGTAAATGTATATGCTCCTATAAAAAAAAAGGGCAGGCAGTCGCTTGTTTCAGGAGCGGACAACACGCGGCAGCCTGGCGGCAGCCCTCCCCGAAACGCTGCTTTCTGTAGCTGACGGGAGGCGGCGAAACAAATTTATGCTAAATCCAGGCAATTACCTGTGCCAAGTTTTATACTAAACGAAGTCGACGCCAAAATGCGATCGTTCTGCAAAACTTGTGCACGAACAGTGCAGCGTGTTGTAATCGCACCGCTGGCGCGAGTTGTTGGGAACTCGGCGCTGACGCCCGTTGTTGCACCTGGGTCGCAAGCCCCAAGGGTAGCGTTGGCCTGGCGGCCTGGGGTACAACTGGAAGCATCCGAAGGTCCCGGCAAAGCTTGAGTCGACAGGTAACAACAAAACAACTTGTTTATTCTAACATCGCAAAGAGTTGGCGGTCAGGTTGACCGAAGTAGAGAGACGGGAGTGCACTTTACTCAACAGAAGAAATCGGAGCCCTCCTTTGGCGTCCGGGGGCAGCTGCTTTTATACTCTCGCAGTTGAGGGCGAGAAGGAACCCCTCTATAGACGAGCACGTGACTGTGCCGCTCGGGACAATGGGATAAGGTGGCGCAGCCGTCGTGCCGGCGCCGCTGGGGCACAATGGGAAGAGAAGGTGGCTCATACGTCGTGTCGGCGCCTGTCAGACCCCCTCGCTTCACAGTTGTTGGGAGCTCCTCTCCCCGGCTGCCGCGCTTCGACAAGCGTGGGCACCAATATGCACATACACTCACACACGCACATGAAGACACGTGGCATCGGAACATGAATGGACGCGCTTGGCGGGGAGGCGTAGCGGCGGCGCCGAACGGGCCAAAATGTCTGCCGCTTTGAACGAAGCCCCGGCGTCCGTTGCATCCGCGCCGGCTAAACCGCGCGTCGTAGGCGAAACGTAACAGACCGCCCCGCCGGGGGAAGGAGATCCCGATGGACAGGGGACTGCATCCGCTGTCCGGAGGGATGTCGCTCGATGATGCTCATAACCGAAGTCGGGCGTCCCTCGACGTTTCTTGAGCGCAGCGCACAGAGAAGGCCTCGTTCTCTCGTTCAGGTTCGCACGGGACACTGCAAAGTGACTTCGGGAGAGTTCACATTTTTGTTCTCGTTCCCGGCAAGCGTTAGAACTACGCTGAAACTCAAACGCTTAGTCAGCAAGCACGGCACAACCCTCACTAAGCCCTGCCAGGCTCTTTCCCCTTCTATACCACTGCCTAGTTCCTTACAGTAGTCTAGCAGCACTCAAAACGCGTCCACAAATTGGAAAATTGCACTAGAAAGCATGTCATCACTTTGAAACACTAAACAAAAGCAATATGTTAAAAATCCTGCCTCAGGAAGAAAAACATCAGTAACAAACAATTTTGACGCTGATTCCTACGTTAGGGGCTTCGACTTAAGCCATCGGCGTTACCGTTGAGACTCCCCTTTTTGTAACGCACCTCAAAGGAATATTGTTGCAAAGCGAGGCTCCAGCGCAGGAGGCGGCCATTTTTGGGAGAGATGGTCTGCAGCCATTGGAGAGGGCAGTGATCCGTCTCAATGATAAACCTCGAGCCGGCTAGATAGCATGACAATTTCTGAACGGCCCACACGAGACATGCACACTCTTTCTCGGTGGCGCTATACGCCTGCTCACGACTGGTCAGCTTACGACTAGCATACAGGACGGGGTGTTCTACTTCTCCATTTTCCCGTTGGCACAGTACAACGCCCATGCCTCGCTCACTAGCATCGCACTGAACAACAAACCCTTTTGTATAGTCTGGCGATCGTAGCACAGGCTGGCTTGTTAGGGCACTCTTTAGGGCGCTAAAAGCTCTTTCCTTTGTCTCGTCCCAGACGACTGTCTGGGGCTCTGTTTTTCTTAGAGCATCCGTCAGGGGAGCCGCGATATCAGAGTACCTGGGGATGTACCTCTGATAGTAGCCGGCGACACCTAAGAACGACCGAATATCGGTCTTCGTGCGCGGTTGCGGGAAGTCTCGCACAGCGGCCACCTTTATTTCAGAGGGGCGGCGACGACCCTGACCAATCACGTGACCGAGGTAGACAACCTCGGCCTGTGCTAACTGGCACTTGGGAGCCTTGACTGTCAAGCCCGCTTCGCGCAGGCGGGTTAGCACTGCCCGCAAGTGTGCCATATGCTCAGACCAGGATGCGGAGAATATCGCTACGTCGTCTAGATACGGTAAAGCGAATTCTTGCTGTCCCCGCAACACTTTATCCATGAGGCTTGAAAAACAGTATGGCGCGTTCTTCAAACCAAAACTCAACACTTTAGGACGGAATGTTCCCATTGGTGAAATGAACGCCGCATACCTACTAGCCTCTTCTGTAAGTGGAACCTGCCAATAACCCCTGACAAGATCTAGGGTGGAAATAAACTGAGCGCTACTAACTTTCTCAAGGCGCTCCTCGATGTTAGGGATCGGATAAATTTGATCCTTAGTGATGGAATTAAGCCTGCGGTAGTCGACGCAAGGACGAGGTTCCTTGCCCGGTACCTCAACTAAAATCAAAGGGGAGGTATAATCACTCTCACCTGCCTCAATAACACCGAGCTGTAGCATTTTCTTTACCTCAGCCTCCATAATATCGTTCTGGCGGGGTGACACCCGATACGCCTTGGATCGTACTGGCTCTGGGGAGGTAAGTTCTATGTCATGAGTAAGGACAGAAGTCCTACCAGGCCTCTCAGAGAACAGACCTTGAAACTCTTGTAAGAGCTGGTGTAGTTCGGTTTTCTGCTCAGGCGACAGCGATGCTTTACGGATTAAGTCACTAATGACTTGATCGGTGTCTTCCCTGTTCGTCACTGAGCCTAGTCCCGGAAGCTCGACCGGAAGCTCTTCAGGAACGTTTACCATCATGCACACCACTGCTTCCCTTTGTCTATAAGGTTTGAGCAGATTACAGTGGTAAACTTGCTGTGCTTTCCGCTTTCCTGGCAGACTCACCACGTAGTTAACGTCCGACAGTTTCTGAACAATTCGTGCTGGGCCCTCCCACTGCACGTCTAGTTTGTTGTTTAGCGATGTGCGCAATATCATGACCTCATCGCCCACCTCAAAACGACGGGCCCTGGTGGTCCGATCATAATAAACCTTGGCCCTCTGCTGGGCCTTTGCCATTGCTTCACCTGACAACTCCTGTGCCCTTCTTAAGCGTTCGAGGAGTTTAAGCACGTACTCCACCACGACTGGGTCGTCGCCCCTGCCTTCCCACGATTCTCGAAGCATGCGAAGCGGAGACCGAAGCGAGCGACCGTACACCAGCTCAGCTGGCGAAAACCCCGTAGCTGCATGCGGCGCGGTCCGTAATGCAAACATCACCCCAGGCAGACACAGCTCCCAGTCAGTTTGATGTTCAAAACACAATGCTCTCAACACGCGCTTGATGACGGAGTGGAGCTTCTCAACGGAATTCGACTGTGGGTGGTACACTGAGCTGTGTAACAGCTTTACCCCACACCTTTCGAGAAAAGTTGTCGTCAAAGCGCTAGTAAACACTGTGCCCTGATCTGATTGGATTTCCGCAGGAAAACCAACTCGCGCAAATATGGACAGTAGTGCATTGACTATCTCAACTGAGCTGAGTTCTTTAAGCGGCACTGCTTCAGGGAACTTTGTCGCTGGGCAGATCACAGTCAAAATGTGTCTGTACCCCGTGGCTGTTACCGGCAGAGGTCCCACTGTATCAATAACGAGCCGTCTAAAAGGCTCCGTAATGATAGGTACCAACTTCAACGGCGCCCTCGATTTGTCCCCTGGTTTGCCCACCCGCTGACAGGTGTCACATGTCCTCACGAAATGGTCTGCGTCCCGAAAACACCCTGGCCAATAGTACTCTTGCAAGAGACGGTCCTTAGTTTTCTTAACTCCTAGGTGTCCGGACCACGAACCCCCGTGCGACAAGCGCAACAGATCCTGACGATAGCATTGAGGCACGATCAGCTGATCGAACTCCACTCCTCGGCGGTCTAGATACTTCCGGTACAGGACTCCACCTCTTTCCACAAAACGAGCATTTTTCTTGGCGATACCTTCCTTGACAATGCAGCGTACGTTTTCTAGGCTGCCATCCTTTTTTTGCTCGGCTATCAAAGCCGACCGGCTGACTTTTAGCAACCTATTAAGTCCGTCTGACGTAGGCGCGATGAGCAAATCTGCAGATAGCTCTTCTAACTTTCCCGCATCGGGATTTTCCTCTCCAGTATCTGGTGCCTTTAACGTTACAGACTCAATTTTATTCAGTTCGGGCGTGCTCTGAATATCGGCTTGCTGCGCCTCTGACCGTTTTTCATGGTTCGCCAACGTCGGCCCCGCAACTACCGCCTTTGCAGCGAGCTCCCGAACCTTCGATCTGGTTAAGGCCTGAACGCTAGCCTCACCAAACAAAAGCCCCTTCTCGCGCAGGAGGTGATCGGACCTGTTTGAAAATGGGTACGGGTACTGGGGGGGCAGCATAGATGACACTGCCGCCTCCGTCTCAAGCGCTCCGAAAGGTCCTTCAATAAGCACTTTTGCTACCGGCAGACACACGCTATGAGCTTCCACGGCTTGCTTGATCCATGCGCACTCGCCCGTGAACATATCGGGTTCTACGTAGGAGGGGTGAACTACATCCATCGTAGCTGCGGAATCGCGAAGCACTCGGCACTCTTTCCCGTTCACGAGGAGGTCTCGCATGTAAGGCTCGAGAAGCTTCATGTTCTCGTCAGTGCTGCATATTGACAAAAACACAACTTTTGGTTTTGTTTCCGGACACTGCGCCGAAAAGAGACCCGGCTTCTGGCACGTATAACACAAGCGCGCTTGCCTCGCCTCGAACCGTTTTCTGCGTTCGGCTTCGGCTGCCGCCGTCTCCCTACGTTCTGTCGGACTGCTTTCACTCGCATCCGCACTACGTGTGTCCCCTTTTGCTCTCATGGGTGTGAACTTCGGCCTCTCAAACTTCGAGCCAAATTCACCCTTTTGACCGTCCTTAGCTCCGCGAGCCCGACGCGTCACAAACTCCTCGGCTAGCTCAGCGGCTTTAGCCACCGTACAAACGTCTGGCCTATCCAAGACCCAGTACCGCACGTTCTCAGGTAACCGAATATAAAACTGTTCTAGCCCGAAACACTGCAGAACTTTATCGTGGTCACCAAACGCTTTCTCTTCTTTGAGCCACTCCTGCATGTTTGACATAAGCCTGTACGCAAACTCTGTGTATGACTCACTTCTGCCTTTCTCATTTTCCCGAAACTTCCGACGGAAAGCCTCTGCTGACAGCCTGTACTTCTTTAGCAGACTCGATTTCACTTTGTCGAAATCCTCTGCCTCCTCTCTATTCAAGCGAGCGACTACGTCGGCCGCCTCGCCGGGTAACAAAGTGAGCAAGCGCTGTGGCCACGTTTCCCGAGAGAACCCCTGCTTCTCGCACGTTCGCTCAAAGTTAACCAGGAACAAACCAATGTCCTCTCCAAGCTTAAACGGCCGCATCAGGTCAGTCATTTTGAACAATACGCGTTCTCCTGCACCGTGTGCCTGACTTCCATTACGAGCGCGTTCCATCTCTACCTCGAGACGCTTCATTTCCAAAGCGTGTTCGCGCTCTTCTTTTTCTTTCTGCTCTTTAAGTTCGCGCTCCTGTCTCTCTTTTTGTTCTCTAAGTTCGCGCTCCTGTCTCTCTTTTTGCTCTTTAGGTTCGCGCTCATGTCTTTTTGACCTCTCCTCAATGGTCTCAAGGCATTCCGACAGCTCGTCATCCTCAGCTTCTAACTCAAGAATAGCCTTTAGCAGTTCTGGTTTTCTGAGTTTGTCTGAGACATCCAGACCCAACTCTCTTGCAAGCTCCAGCAATTTCGGTTTGCGCAACGACTTCAAATCCATGGCTGCTCTGAATGCTGCTTTCTCTACTGCCTATTATTGTCTTGCCGCAAACTAACCCGGCAGCAACGACAACCACAATTACCAGCTCTGTTTCTGACACTAACAAAAGCCTGGCAAAACTCAGAAGAAGAAAGTCCCGCACTCACCAAACCTCGCAGCCAAGAATTCCGCGCAGTCGTTCCGCTTCAGGCAACCAGTCATCACACAGGGCTCGTTGCACTGCTCCCGGATCGTCGTTGAGCTGCTCAGCATACAGTCAACCGCATATCTTCACTGCTGGCCTCCGTTGTCGCGATCTCACCGCTGGCAGACAGTTGTTGTAATCGCACCGCTGGCGCGAGTTGTTGGGAACTCGGCGCTGACGCCCGTTGTTGCACCTGGGTCGCAAGCCCCAAGGGTAGCGTTGGCCTGGCGGCCTGGGGTACAACTGGAAGCATCCGAAGGTCCCGGCAAAGCATGAGTCGAGAGGTAACAACAAAACAACTTGTTTATTCTAACATCGCAAAGAGTTGGCGGTCAGGTTGACCGAAGTAGAGAGACGGGAGTGCACTTTACTCAACAGAAGAAATCGGAGCCCTCCTTTGGCGTCCGGGGGCAGCTGCTTTTATACTCTCGCAGTTGAGGGCGAGAAGGAACCCCTCTATAGACGAGCACGTGACTGTGCCGCTCGGGAACAATGGGATAAGGTGGCGCAGCCGTCGTGCCGGCGCCGCTGGGGCACAATGGGAAGAGAAGGTGGCTCATACGTCGTGTCGGCGCCTGTCAGACCCCCTCGCTTCACAGTTGTTGGGAGCTCCTCTCCCCGGCTGCCGCGCTTCGACAAGCGTGGGCACCAATATGCACATACACTCACACACGCACATGAAGACACGTGGCATCGGAACATGCCTGGACGCGCTTGGCGGGGAGGCGTAGCGGCGGCGCCGAACGGGCCAAAATGTCTGCCGCTTTGAACGAAGCCCCGGCGTCCGTTGCATCCGCGCCGGCTAAACCGCGCGTCGTTGGCGAAACGTAACAAGCGGTGAGCGCAAAATCTTCTTTCGAACACGCGCAGCTAAATATTCAGGACCCTGTATTTTTGTCCAACAAATAGTGCAGCTTAACTATACTGATGCTACAAGACCAGTGGGATACTCGTGTTGCGTAAGCTGGCTTATTTAACCGAAACGAATATTTGGTTTGGAACCGCCATGACAGCTATTAAGCATGATGTATGCTTAATCAACTCGCGGGGATTGAGAGGCTTGCAGTTTTCGTTGTGTGTTAGCCAGAAAAGGCATGTTGCCAGAGTATTTGTAAATCTAAGGAAACTAGAGAAACAATTTACTTCCTAACAACAATACTCGCGTCGTACCGAATAGTCGTAAGCCTCCCAGATAGCGCAACAAAGAGCAATTCTGAGCGCGCGCTGCGTGTCGCAGGACGAAGTAGCGAGCAATGAGAAAGTGCGTCAAGTGCGCCAGGAATCTCACGGCGGGGGAGAGAGCCAGTATGAACGAGGCTACGCCATAGTGACGCCGGGAACAGAAGCGAGCCCGAGCTTCCAACAGGCGGCTACCCAGCAGCTCGAGGCAGTCGGCACCCGGTCAGTGTACTACAAAGCTCACAGGGCGTGTTTAGCTGTGGCTTCGACCTCTGAGGCTCTCTCGCGCTTGATTTGCACTGCTAGCATCACGTCTTGGTGAGGTCAGCGTCCATGTCGCGCTACACCGACGTGTCGCTGACAGTGGGCCAACTTCCTTATCACAGTAGCCGGACAGCCAGCGAGGCCGCCCGCAGACTCGGCGCGCTTTCTGACCTGGCTACACCGTTTCCCTCGTCGCATAAGTCATCGCAGTCAGGTGGGCCTTTTCCCCTTTTCCTGCGCTGCTGCTGCTCCTCCGGCGTCGCGTTCAAAAAAGAATATGACATGGAAAATAATATAAGCGTGACCACGTGCATAGCTCCGGGCAAATGAAACCTCCTTATTACTGCAGCGCGGCCTCCGTGCGCTCACTTATGAGAAAGTACTGACAATAATCGCAGCTTTGCTACTGATGCGCACTCCTGGAGGCATGTGGCGAAAGAAAAATATAAAGAAACGTGACATGGACGGAAAGCACATACACATGGTCCGCTGAGTTGGTGAAGCTGTTGGCGCGTTTCCTGCTTGAAAGCATATCCCACTTCGAAGATTTTTGCCTTCGGTCGTGTGGTCAGCACCGGTCCAGTGTAAGACAGGCTTCCACCCGTAATTTTCTGCAGACCAGTGGCTGATCGCCTTCAGCAGCATTGGGTAGGCATAAAAGTTGCAACTGGTCTATGCCACAGCGCCCTGCAGCATCATAATACTCAGCCAAACCCGGAACGGGAGATTGTGCTCTTCCAAGTATATGCTTCCGGACACGAGATAGACGGTATTTTTCTCTATTGCTACAGTACGAGGCTGCTAAACTTGGATGAACGAATTTCTGTGTTCCTTAAGGTAGCCACGCTTATCACTTCTGCTACTGCAATCCTGCGCATTTGAAACGAGGTAATACATAGTAATGTCGATGGCATGTCAAGGTAGTTGACTAGATATGATGTTCTACTGCCAAGTACGAAGCCATTGGTTAGGTACACTAGGCCACGGCGACCACACTGTGTCGACACATGGTGTCGATTGTCTTCAATACAATTATTATTATTATTATTATTATTATTATTATTATTATTATTATTATTATTATTATTATTATTATTATTATTATTATTATTATTATTATTATTATTATTGCTGTAAACAGATTAGGAATCTTGAAGAAAGCACCTGCACCTTGCAAGCGTAATCAGTATGTGTACGTTGTTTCATTGCGACATTCATTCTAAACTCTCGGGACAACAAACACATTTACACTAATTTTCTGTGCACTACTGGAAGAGTCATTGACGCGTGAGCACTTGTCAAGCCTTACATTCGCTTTCGATCCATCGCAGTAGCCGCATTTATGCTTCGAGATTACGTCGAAGTCATACAAGCGCGAACCATGTCGAGAATGACGCTGCCCGTGACTCACTACGCATGACTCTCCCTGATGTTAAAGCTCAACAATTAGTACTGTATCCCACTATCTAAATATTCGGGACGACAGCGTATACGGGCAGCTCGTCGGTGTCCTGGTGGGGGCATATTTATCACGTTTGTCCACTTGTTTGCGATCGCACACCCATTTTCACACTACGGACACCATCACCTCTACGAAGACAGGACGTGGTAGACTTCATCGAAGCTTTAATTAACTTGTCCGTGTGTGTCTATTAGCATGCTTCAGTTAATTAATGCTGCAAATACACGATAAAAAGGTCAGATAGATTATTTTGACATGGAATTATTTTCAGATTACGATAAGAGCTCAAAAAATATAATAGAGAGAGAAATAAGAGAAAGAACCGCAAGGCTACGCGTCATGTTTCTTCCATACGACGTGATAACCTAATCAGACTCTAAGCCTCAGGATTAAGCGAGAGGCTGCCGCACTCGAAAGAGTCGTCTTTTTCTTTGTTTTCTTGCCCAGCTTTATCCTTTATATTTACTTAAAAAGGTCATTTCATCTGTGTTTCATCACATGGAGTGCCCCAAATTGATTTAGCCCGAGCGCAGGAGAAACAGTAGCGGCATCAAAAGGAAAAAAGAAAAATGAGTGGGGGCCGGCAGATAGCTTTTTTTTTCCACTTCTCTGTTTCTAGTAAACCGCCAAGATTTGCAGTTACGCGTGCGCAAGCTGCAACAGCTAATGCTTGGAGTGGACGCGCGCTATAACAAGACGCTGACCAGCCGCGGGCGCCTCAAGTGTCGTTACGGAAGCGCTTCTTGTCTAATTACGCCTCCAAACGAGCAAGCGTGCACCAGAAACGACCGAATTCAAGGAAACAAAAATATCGGCGCGCTAAAGAGCGCGAGGAACATCTCGCGCCCTTGTTCCCGCTCGTCACGAAGAGCGCTCGGGCGCGCGAGCGTCGGCTACCGCGCGCCAGGACGCGCATGCGCGCGTCTAGCGCGAGCCAATCGGCGGGCCCGGTTCGAAGCCCAGGGCTCCGGCGGCGGGGGAACGCCGTGCGGCCCGCGGCTTCCCTCTGCGGACTCCGAAGGAAGGCCCCCCGTGCAAAAGGCGCGCTCCTTCTCGCCGGACGCTGGGTCAGTCGCTGAGCGGTCGAGGGGGGTCGGCACGCCAAACTGTTGCTGCGCCGGCCGCAGACGGGGCCCATGCCGCACGCTGCGCAGCTGCCTGGCGCCTGGGTGAGTGACCGGACATCCATGTCCCCTGGCTTTGAAACTCGCGCCCCCGCTGGCAGGTGAGGGGTCAGGGAGCGCGCGCTCGGAGCATGCCGTCGCTCCAAACATCGAAAAAAACTAACAAAAACTGGAGGGGAGAAAGTGTCAGGCCAAACGATCGCCACAACTTGTGCTACAGAAACGAATTGCGCATTCGTGAACGGGCGCCTGGCATTGCTTCAGACACTGTGCGCGCACAGTGCCTGATGCAAGTGAACTGGTTCCTTCGGTTGGTGCCACAGTAGTAAGTTCATTTTGTTGAGACGACAATGGGAGCTCCTGTGGCTTTCTAGCGCTAACGCGTCGTGTTTACAATGTCACAGCAAATAAATACCGGCATTGGCTGCCTTATCATTCGTTAATTTCGGAGTTAATTTTCTTTTGCGAAGCTACGATATATTTTCTCGACCACATTTTCGGCGTGATTGACGCTACTTTTAATTTTGAAAATTACATTATCTCCGTAGGATAATGCGGGACGATGGCCGGGCTATACCAACTTGCACCTTTTCTTTGCGTCGCTATAGACAGTTTGTCATTTAGCCACTGGCTTCAGAGTTCTTTATTGCGTTATATGGAGTGCATTGTACAAGTCCGTCACAGAGAACGAGAAAGTTTTATAACGTAAACGTGCATCTTAGGCCGCTTACAATAATACTAGTTACCAGAGCAGTAATCCTTTGAACACGGTCATTTCTGACCCAGGTTCAGATTAATCACGTCTGTGTTAAGTTATGCGTGACTTTTCTTTGACACATTTGAGGCTATCCCCTCGCTTTCTTTTATTATCATTGTCTGCGTTAAATAATTGCGTTGGCTCCTCGTCTGTGATAATAAATTGTCGAGAGTGCCTTAGAACTGAAGCTTCTAACATTACGAAGAAGTTATGAAGTTTAAACATTATGGCTACCTTATTTATGTGTGCTCAGGAACGAGTTTAGGACATGCCCATTTGTTTCTCACTCTTCTCTTTGCCATCATTATAAAGACACTTGGGTAATTTTCCTTAATCCAAATGAGCAAGTCCTTACTTAAGCTAGGAATTTCGAACCTAATGAAGCAGTAGGTAGCGTTTTGTAATGAGAAACCACGTGATTCATGACACAATAAAAGTTCAACGAGAAACCTTGCATAGGTTTTGGCATGAAGAATATTACATTGTCCGAGACTGCCACCAGGAAACGCGCACTTTAAAACGTGGGCTGTCTTCAAGTGACATTTCTTTTTTATAATGTTGCACGAGTCTATCCACTTTCCGCTCATCGATCCGAATAACGATTGTTCAGGTGATAGACTGCTCACATTACTGAGAACACTTGTAAAACAAAGAAGCAATACAAAAGCGGTACAACTGATTTTAACGCTACAAAAGACCGCATCTCGCTGGCACGTGTTACTTACGGAAAAGAAAATGGCGCCCGTAATGAGCTCCCCGTCGCCTAATTCCCAAGGTGCAAATTTTATCCAGCTAAAGTACTCCCGTCGTTGAAGTCAAACCTCTGTTCTAAGCCCCGGTAATAAACAGTGAAGCTCTGACAATTGTCACACAAGTTGACCGCCGCTGGCTGGCGGTGCTGAGCGCCATGTGTGTATGCGTGAAAATGGGCGGCAGGAAAATCTCGCCGTTGCACGCTGCTGGCAATAGCTCCGCCCGAGCGCCGCTTTCTGGGAATGAGATGACTCCCTACACAAGCCTTCCAGTACGATCTTTTCTGCTGTTTCATGTTTTAAATATAAGGTGATTTCACCATACGAAGCACAAAGAAGGACAACGTGTGACGGGTGCTACGGTTAACAATATTTGTCTTCCGCGTGCACTGATCAGCTCTGTCAGAGCCTGGTGAAGTGAGGTCTACGGCGGCTTGAGCCTGCAAAAGTCCCGGATCTTTCCCTTGGACTGGCCTAATCTGACGGTTATTGTGGATTTCCTTCTTATGCACATCTTTGTTTCATGTTGATAACGGCTGGTGTGCCTCTCGGACCACCGGCGAAGCGCGAGAAGGAAAAGGATTGTAATAGAATCGCTACATTATATTGGATCTGAAATCCCCCGTTCTGTCTTCTTTTATGCAGCAATTGGCAAGTCCTTGTTTATGCGGCCAGCCACACAAGGTTATGTATGAGGGCTGCAAATGCTACTGCTCTTTAATTTTTTTTGTTTCTTTTTACAGACTGCAACGGTATTGCTTTATATGTTGAAGGAAATGCCTGCATTGGAAACAACGCCCGATAGGTGCTGTTTGGAGGTAAACATGGTTGATAGCTATTTTCCCCGCCCCTGATTTGTTAAATATGACATCCTTATATCCCGCAAACGACGTAGAATGCTACTTTGATACGGCCACTTCCAACAGTACCACCTGCTACATTGGCTAGAGGCAGTCAAATTTATCTTGATTCTGCGTCAAAACCATAAAGTGGCTTCGACTTATCGTTGACACAGAACTACATTTGCTATCACAATGAGATTCATGGCCTTTTGACCTCTAGTTACAGCTCACGAGAGTGGCGAGATAAGCGTAGCCGAATGAAGTTTTAAGACAGTTGGTTGCAGTTGTCGCGAAAGAGAGAGCAGCAAAGGAAACGCAAAGACGTTAAGCAGAAGGAAGTGCGGTTTGCTACTCTACACGAGGAAAAAGGGAACTTGAGAGGCAAGAAGAGGAAATTACGATGAGAACGGAAACGCAAATCGGTGGACAGAATTCTGAGGCGACACGCGTCACTATCACAGCCCATCTCGTAGGCCCGTATAGGCCCCGGAAAGTGCACTAGCGGTCTGAGCGCCTTAGCGCATACTCAAATGCTGCCTCCGGGTATATTTTGCTCTGGCTGTCCAGTGTCTAGCACAGGAACCCTCTCTGTACTATAGCGTAATAATAATAATAATAATAATAATAATAATAATAATAATAATAATAATAATAATAATAATAATAATAATAATAATAATAATAATAATGAAGAATAATGACCAACGGACATTTCGCGGCAACGACTCCGGCTGCAACTGACGCGAAGAAGATGCGCGAATTTTGCCACGAATACACAGAAATCGGTAGCTTCGCCTGCAGGCGAAGCGTTGAAAGCGAAAGCAAAGGGGGCGTCTCAGAAAGCCCGGCGTGGTGACCGGCACTTCCAGTGGCGTTGCAGTCATCGCACCTCGACCCATTCGTTCCGCTCAGACGTGAACACCACCGCATTGTGCCGTGCACGCAGCTGCTTAGCGGGAACGCTAATGCGCCTGCTCAGACACAGCGCTCATGTCAGCGGCGGAAGCCGAAACGCACTGCGCGTCTCTGGAGACCCGCAACCCCGCGCGCGTGGGCCGTGCTAACGCGTACATACTGCGCCAGCGCGACGGCAACGGCAGCCTCGAGCGTTCCTTTAATTGCTGTCGCAATAAAACGAAGCCCGCGGAAGGCGGAAAGGTGAGGAAGAAGACGGAACAAATGTTTTTCGACTTTGCGTTGTGGTGTCTGTTCATATGCCTTTATTTACGAGACCGTGCATGAACTCGCACAAAATCTCCGCCTTGTATTCTTTTCGACCCAACGTGAGAGAAATAATAGCAAGGGTACAATGCAGGCTGTGCTGGCGACTGCCGCATTGCAAACGCGACGGTGGCACTACTAAAGTCGACTCTCGAGTAACGGAGGCCCTATAGTCGACGCCTTTACATCCACAGCCTTGCCAGCCCACGCCGTGACAGTAACCGCCTGTACGGTGCACCGACTGCAGTGCTCCACGTGTTTCCAGCGGCCTGCTACTGTTCTGCTCCTACGCAGCTCCATGCGCAGAAACGGTACATTTCTTAATTGTGGTGAAGGATCCGGATGTATACAGGGTGTCCCAGATAACTTTAGCCAGAGTTTAAAAATATGCAAATGCCACGTAACTGGACATAGCCTATAGGTAATGTTGTTTGCCGTCGCTTGCAGATGCTCAAACTATTTTCTTTTGCATTCCGCCTAATTACATAATTAGTCTGAATTAATTATTCAACTTATCAAATATTATAATTAGATGAAAAGTGTCAACGAGAAAATCGTAGAGAAACACCAAAAACTCCCGATACAGCTTTCTGTTGCTCAATACGTGCTACATAAGAATGTTTTTCCGAGCGTGAAAGAAGCCCGCGAATGCACGCAGAGTGCCTCGAGCGGCCAGTCGCGCGGCAATTTTGCGTGCATTCGCGGGCTTCTTTCACGCTCGGAAAAACATTCTTATGTAGCACGTATTGAGCAACAGAAAGCTGTATCGGGAGTTTTTGGTGTTGCTCTACGATTTTCTCGTTGACACTTTTCATCTAATTATGATATTTGAAAAGTTGAATAATTAATTAAGACTAATTATGTAATTAGGCGGAGTGCAAAAGAAAATAGTTTGAGCATCTGCAAGCGACGGCAAACAACATTACCTATAGGTTCTGTCCAGTTACGTAGCATTTGCCTATTTTTAAACTCTGGCTAAAGTTATCTGGGACACCCTCTATATGCGAGTTTAAATAACAGCCTTTGAACCCCTTCGTGTCGTCTCCCGCAGACTTCCACATCCAAAACAGGCTGCCTTTAGCCACAATTCTGTTCGCCGAAATGTGAGGAATAAAATAAGAATTAAATGGCAATTAAGACAGGTCGTAGTTGAGTGAATTCGTTCGAAAAGTTTTGTCAGGTGCCGAAAGAAATCCAAAACGCCGAAATTACCGATTATAATGAACCTTAGGTTGCAGCGTGTTTGACACCAGCAATTTTTTTAGCTAAGCAGTGTACAATTATTGTCAACGAGAAAAGAAAGCAACGACTGAGCAAGTCGACAAAGAGCCCACATATTCACCATCTCGGCATCGCCGGTATTCTGGAAAGAAATAAGTGACATTCTTCGCATTTCAGTAAGGAAACCACGCTATCAGAAACCTTTCGGAATACCTACACTAATTAAATAAAAGATGGCATGGTTTTTTTCATCTATGAATAACTAAAAATGCAATATTAGGAAGAAAGCACTAACGGTGTTATTAATATCATCCCAATTTCTTGCGCTTGAGCACGCCAATAAATTTTGTTTCTATTTTTTGTGTCTATAAAGGTATTTAAGCAGGTTTATTGAAGCAAACATGATTCGTCGGTTATCTTACAAGCTTAAATTTTTTATGCAGAGAGAGAGAGTAAAGGCAGGGAGGTTGACCAGATGCGAGTTTCCGGTTTGCTACCCTGCTTTGGGGTGGAAGAAATAGCGGTTTGAAAGAAAGCAAAGAGAGAGAAAGAGAGAAAGAAGAAGGACAGATAACAGGAAGGGCGGTCCCATTAGAGGCGTTCACACATGCCGGTAGATCTCAAGAAGCGCAGTAACGCTTGCACGGCGATCTCATGCGATGTTATAAGCCGTGTCGATGTCGTAGGATTGTTTCTTCCGACAGAGGCTGATCATCCAACTGGTAGAGCACGCCGGAAAGAGATTGTCTCTGCACACTGTACTGCCAGCCCTGGCAAAGAACATGACGAATTGTTTCCTCGTCGCCGCAATCGCCACATGCTGCGAAGTCAGCCATCCCTATGCGGAACGCGTATATGCGTTGGTATACACCCGACGCGCAAACATAACCTGCACAAAAGGGTCGCGTCTCTTCGGGGAAGTCTTAGTGGAAGTCGAAGTCTTAAAGTTGTATACAGGTTGTAAACGGGCGTGCACGAAATGGAGTTAATTCCACTCTAATGTGGTGCACTGGCGTGCAACTAGGCGGAGCATCCTTGCAGCATATGTCCTATATACACAGAGGGACTGATAGGCAGTTGTCTTCTATACATGAGCTAAACGAACAGTTCGGCCGGCACGTTTTTTTTTTTTTTTCATGCGTTGTACCCGCTGCGGTAGCTCAGTGGAAACGGAGTTATGCTGCTGAGCCCGAGGTCATGGGCTCGATTCTCCGCCTCGGCAGACGCGTTCCGACGAGGACGAAATGCGGAAACGCTCGTGTGCTTAGGTGCACTCTAAGCAACACCCGGTGGTCAAAATTGTTCCGAAGCCCTCCACTACGGAGTACCTCACAGCCCACTGCCTACTTTCAGGACATTAAATCCCACAATTTATTGATAATAATTTAGTTATCGAGTTCATAACATAGGCAGGTCAGAATGATCAACGTTCACGCAGGCGAATTCAGTTTGTGCTCAACAAGGCTACAACTAAGACGGCAATTTATGCAGACCACAATTGAGTGAGCCCTATCGTGGCCTGCAGCGCGAGTGTATAAGCGACGCCAAGTGACAGCGCGCAACCCTGTTCGCTGCTTTTGGAGTTATTGACATTCCCCTCTGAATCAGGGCTCTTCATCGCAGCCGACCATGCGGCAATTTTATGAGCAGTCATGAGCAAATGGAAGGGGAAGAGATAAGGAACGGAAGTTAGGCAGCAACGATGCGACAATGCAGTGGACTGTAGTAGGTGTTTCTGCGATGACCTCAAGCAATTTTTAAATATAGCGTGTAGCAGCTAGCACATTTACTAGTCCTCGAGCTGGTCTGCTCGAAGATGCGGACATTACATGCATGAAAATTTGAAATGCATAATAGACAAATTTCTAAAAAATGACTAATTAAGAATTTACCTAATTACCTTATGACACATATTGCAATCTACAAATTGTAGCCGGGGTGTTCGCAAGAAAAATACACTTGGAACGAATGCAGAGGATGACGCCACTTTTGAGATATTAATACCCGAACTTTGCGAAGAAATACACTTTCGGTCCAGTTAATTTTGTGATTCAAAGCATAATACGGCGTTTTGTTAATGGAGTAAGTGGAACAACACCATTTTTACCTCAAGATTGAAGGCACCTATCTCGAAAATGGCGTCCTTCACAGAATTATATTCAAGTGGATATGCCTTGCAGTCTCACCTGCTATAAGTTGGAAATTGCAATATGTGCTGTAAACTGATTAGCTAAATAGTAATTTCAATTTTAGGTTTTCTTAATTCATTGATTATGACTTTCAATTTTTTGTGCAAGTAATGACCGCCTCTTCAGATAGACTAGCTAAAAAATAAACGAGATAAAATGTTTCGTTTTGCTTACTTCATTCCACTGAGTAAAATATACAGAAGCAGCACGCCAAACTTCTAATGCCCATGCCGGATTGTAGGTCGATCCTGTTCCTACACTCTTAAAAAAACCCTCTGGGGCTTATCTCGTCCCACAACAATAATCGTCGTCTGTCAATTGCCGGCATTTCCTTCCTTTACCGCTGCGAGCCCGGTACTTTTCCAAGTAACGAACGGCTTGCGCGTTATCAGCGTGACACAGCATTCTCGAGAAGTAGCGAGCGTCGAGTTTTCAAATAAGTAAACGCAAGTAAGGCAGATGACGATTATTTTTGTGGGAAAAATACACGCCCCAAAGGGTGCAACCATTTTAAGGGTGTATTCTACATTTTAGGGAGCCTTCCATGCGGCTGAGTCCCTTTCTACACCTGGTTGGAGCGGCGGTGTCCAAAGCGATTTAAAGTGCCAACAAATTGTCCCTATAGGAAGTTTGTAATCCACCGGTCCCCATGATTTTCCGGGGATATATTGGATGATTGGAACGAAGCCGTCCAGTTTTTTTCTCTTTTTTCTGAAACATGCTTTAAGCACAATACATGACGGTCAAATAGTGACAGCGAGAGAGTTGTGGCACGTTAGCGAAGGTGTATCAATCATGACCATTATAACGCTCTTTGTCTGTGACAGATAGTTCTCGGCAATTTAGTTATGGGAATGTGACTAACGCCGCATGCGGTACTTCTGCTTGTACTTGCCAAAGCGTTCTTCTTGAAATCCTAATGCGGACGCCACCTTTGTACAGAAAGACCGGCTTTGCGCCCTTTAATGTTTTCGGGAGACCAACGGGAACGATAATAAATAACGTGAATGAAGCACGGGACTCTTTATTCATTCTCTGGGGCTTCCGACCATGACCGCTAGATTAAAAAAAGAAAAGTCCGGCCTGCCGCGTGCCTCGGAAACGCTGTCATCCGCCGCCGCCGCGGCGCCACCAGTCGGGCACTGCTGTCTGGGATCGGTATAGCGAGATGTGCGAGAAACGCGCTTGGAACGCCGCCGCCCCGTGGAAACCGACGCCACCCGTCCCCGACCGCTGGCGCCGTTCGGCCCAGTCAAGGAGGCCGAGAATGCAACTACGGCTGAGACATTCGCTCCCATTGCAGCCCGCCTGACACGGCATGCCCCACCTTTTTTTTTTTTTATCCAGCGGCCGTGTTCTGGCTATCCAGGCGCGGCAAACGAAAACAATACCACATTCCTCAGACGCATTTAAAATCGCGTCGTGCAGATCAATGTCGAATGGAACCTTGATGTCAAGGTAGATAAGAGCTGTCGGAAGACGAGGGCGTTTCCATTAAGCCATGAGGGTTACTTGGTCAATAACGCCGCAGCAGATATAGAAGAACTTATTAAAATCTTGCCATCGCTTCCTCGCTTACCTCACTTTTTCATGAACCATGCCAGCCGCATCAAAACCGCGTATTTCATAGTTTGTCCTACATAACTCGCAAGCGTCACAGGTCTATTTTCACTATCTTATATTTTTCTTCCAGTGTCTCGACACAGTACAGATGCCCAAGAGATGTACAAATACAGGAAAGCTTCCGGTCCTCGAGGGCTGAGATGACGTGAAATAGGGTAGGTCATTTCATTGTGCCTAGGCGCACTCAAAGGCGTTTGAACATAAATCTCCGTACGTAGCTATTGGGGCGAAAACCAAGCATCGCTCACATTTGCAGGTGCGTGCCTAAATACCGCAGCCACAATTCTTGTAGGTCAGGATACTTGCGAATAGAAATCTCTGGCACTGCGCTTATTGCCAACGCCGAAAACGATGCATTGCTGTGGAGGAGGTTTCGAGCAGCACGCCATGTATTCGACAATGGCTCACTTGAGTACATGCGTAATAAAAATGACTTCCAATGTCCTCTTTCGAGTTTGCCAAGTGTGAATTATCGTGTGTGCGCAGCAGAAGCCTTTAGGTATTAAGAGGTATTTCGTTCGTAGATATATTCGCTCGGTGCAACGACGAACCGTGTGCACACCCTTATAGATGGCCTCAACGCATGTAGATGAAGTTTATACTGTGATGCTGCACATTCGGTGATGAAAACCCCAGACCTATTATTGCTAAGCTGACATATTTTAAAGATAAAGGACCGCCATCCTGGCTTCTACACACAAACTAAAAGGTTCTGGCTTCTACGTTCGAAAGGACTTTTTCTTTTCTACACGACAAGCCAGCAAACAATTGATCGAGCATGCAAAGACGCTAAATAAGCCATTCAAACTTTCAGTTGACCGACTGCGCATTGATGAAAAATCTTATGCATATGATGCCACAAAGCGTTCAATAGTGGAAATCACCTACCCGCCGTGGTTGCTCAGTGGCTATGGTGTTGGGCTGCTGAGCCTGAGGTCGCGGGATTGAATCCCTGCCACGGCGGCCGCATTTCGATGGCGGCGAAATGCGAAAACACCCGTGTACTTAGATTTAGGTGCACGTTAAAGAACCCCAGGTGGTCGAAATTTCTGGAGTCCTCCCCTACGGCGTGCCTCATAATCAGAAAGTGGTTTTGACACGTCAAACCGTATAATTTATATTTAATTAATTAAATTGGAAATCAGCAGATAGCTAGACAAAGACACATGTGAAACGCCGCTAACTAATCACATTGCTACATCGTCAACCTTATCGTTCACAAATATTAGAAGCCTGATGTTGAAACGCGAAGTCATCTGATCTTATGAGAACAAAGAAAAACTGCGCAAAAAAGGACAAGACAGAGAAAGAACCACACGACATAGGCGCCTGTGTCGTGTGGTTCTTTCTCTGTCTTGTCCTTTTTTGCGCAGTTTTTCTTTGTTCTCATAATGTCATACCAACTAGCCCCTCACCGTACGCTTCTAGTCATCTGATCTTGTCTTGAAAACTGCGACTGCACTATTCTTGCTCTCGCCAAAACCTGGCTTTCCCCCGACGTAGCCGATAGCGAAATTCTTCCCATTAGGCTCACCTATAATATTTATCGCCGCGATCGCTCAGATAGAAGAGGTGGTCGCGTCCTTCTGGCTATTAAAAAGACGATCCCATCATTATTAGCATCGTTGTTATTAGCATATCTTCTCGTCTGGAGATTGTCTGGACCGTATGCCGCTACCGTTTTGCAAAAGTTTTGATAGGCGTTTGTAACCGCCCCCCCCCCCAATATTATAGTCGTTCCTTCCTTGATTAATTACGCAGCAGCATTGCTAAAACCACCTAGCTCTGTCCAACCGAGTTCACATACCTTATTGGCGACTTTAATCGCCCTCTCATTGATTGGCCAAACTTGTCGTCATATTGCAGTTTTTCATCAGAATTCATTAGCCTAACATTAGATTATAATCTGTTCCAGATCATTAAAGAACCTACCCGTGGCTCTAACGTATTAGATTTTATATTTACTAACGCCCCGGAGACTATAGAACAAGCAACGTCCTCAGATGGTTTCAGGGACCACAGATTACTCAGTGTATCCATCGGTATCCATTAGCATTTACAGATGTCTCAAGAAAGACAATTCGTGACTACAAAAAGGGTAATTATGCAGCAATCAACAATGAGCTAGAATCATTCTTTCAACATCAATTTCTACTCTCGTTCCACACCAGGTCTGTTCATGATAACTTGGTCATGTTCAGAAGTTATGCGCATTGTTTGAGCAGCACATTCCTTTAATCCCAATAACTGAAGACAAAAATAAACCGTGGTTCACTAAGTCCCTTCCCCTACTCAAAAACAAGAAGAAACGTACATACAGAACCGCAATACGAACTGGCACTACGTCAGCTTGGGAAAGGTACCTTACCTGTTTAAATTCCTACTGCTCCGCTCTCAGTGTAGCCAAAAAGAAATATTTTCCCCAAGACCATCCTTCACTACTCAAATCTGATCCTAGAGGCAAATGTTATCTCCTGAACGCCATACTAATGACATATCGTGACACACTGAAAACAACATTCCTATTCCTAATATTGAGTGCGCTCAAATTATCAATAAGTTCTTCTCATCCGTATTCACGAAAGAAAATATCAGTAATTTGCCCATAGTTGCAGACATAGATTACCGGTACATGGAACGCATTGACATTGCTATTGATGGTATTGTTCAGCTTAATAATAACCGGAAATTTTCGTCTTCAGCAAGTATTGACAACATTAACTCTAAATTACTAAAAAATGCAGTCTCAGTATCTAACAAGTTCTTATTCCATATTTTTCATCAATCTTTAGTGACAGGTCAGATTCCCCAAGATTGGAAAACAGCCAAAGTCATAACCATCTTCAAAGACGTTGACAAAAGCTTGGCTGAGAACTACCGACCGATATCACTGACGTGCATATGCTGTAAAGTGATGGAACATAATATTGCATCTCATGTTTGCCATCATCTAGAATCGAACAACTTCTTTCTTCATGATCAACATGGTTTTAGCAGAGGTTTGTCGTGCGAAACGCAACTGCTTAAATTTACGACAGATTTACATTTTAACAGGGACTCAAACCTTCAAACTGACAGCATATTTCTGGATTTTTCTAAAGCTTTTGACCACGTAGCTCATTGTCGCCTGTTTGTGAAGTTATCATCATTAAAATTCCGTTCACTAAGTCTATCCTGGCTTCGAAATTTTCTTTCTAACAGCCAACAGTTTACTTTCGCTAACAGCTTCTCCTCGCCCCTTTGAGACGCTCTATCCGGTGTGAAACAAGGAAGCGTTCTTGGTCCTTTGCTCTTTCTGATATACATTAATGACATACCCAATAACTTATCATCATGCATGCGCGTTTTCGCTGACGACTGCATTATCCATCATTGTATTAACAGCTCTGATTACCACCGGATTCTCAAAAATGATCTTAACCAAATTACTAATTGGAGTGACACCTGGCTAATGACTCGAAATTCATCAAAATGTAAATTGATGTCCTTCAGCCGCAAACGCACCAACTTGAACTATTCCCTACTGTATCAAAAATGTCCCATTATCTCGGACCTCCTCATTAAAATATCTAGGCGTAAGTATTTAAAGAAACCTCTCCTGGACATCTCACATTACCGCCGTCTGCGCCAGTGCTTCTCGATCTCTGGGTTACCTCCGATGCAACCTTCGAAACTCATCTACACTTATCCGCAAACTGTCAGTTCAAACATTTGTTTGCCCACGACTTGAGTTCCCCGCTTCGGTCTGGTCTCCCCACCAAAATTACCTCATTAATGAAGCAGTCCTATGACGGCCTACAAATAGAAGAAGTTGAAACTAGACAAGGGACAGGGAGAGAAAAGAGAATAAAGAGGAATTGTGATAGAACAAAATGTAGTCTTTGTTGTGAAGCTACTAAGTGCAGTTCTATTACATAGTTTGAGGCAATCGGCTTTATACGATCCATGATGTGGGTAACCTTCTTCGTTCAGCCAGCCATAGACAGCCTCGTTTTCACGAAGTACGCGCTCCCTGGAGCGCTCCCAGTCGATATTTCCGTCGACGTGACAAGAGGTCAGCTCGTGTCTATCGTTCTGCAGAAGGCATCTATATCTTTGGACGAAATCTTAGAGAAAGGGTCCGTGAAGATAAATCTTCAAGTCTCCCTTTTCAATCGTCTTGTGCTATCACAAGTAGAGAAGTCCGTCGCATCGGAGCAAACTTACCATTCAGGTCTCTCCGTTATGCTTCAAGTGGTTCAAGCTCAACAAAAGCAAGGTTTACAGGAAAATGAAATGATTCAGACTCTTGTCTCAGCTCTGAATCTCAAAGAAAGTGTTCCTACAGAGATCGTAGAACCTGAACCCTTTGATGGTTTGTCGGGGAATCCAGAAGCTTGGATGGCGTTTTTCGAATACGCCTGTCGACAAAACGGCTGGGACACAGATGAAAGAAGAATGAAGCATATGCTCCCTTTTCTAAATGTCATCGCAAGAAAATGGTACGAGCTGCGTATCACGGGACATCAATGTGATGCATGGAGCACGTGGAAGGAGCGCTTCATTTCATCATTCCGCGGCAGCCCGCTTGAGTGATAGGAACAAGCTATATGTTATCGCTACAGGTCTGGAGCAGTGCTCGAGTATTTCTTCGGAAAGCGTCGAGTACATCAACTTGCAGAGCCAGAACTTCCACAAAAATCTGTTAGAACGCTCATAATACATGGCCTACCTCGGGAATTTCAACGACAAATTCAACCTGCAGCACCAAAAATTATGGTGGCTTTGCTGGAGTCACTTCAAGAAATCGCCTGCCATTGGATGGAGAGGATGACAAAGCCGCGTTGGGATTTCCAAAGGGCAGAAGCATCGAGAAACAGAGTTTCATGAACGGTTACCAAAGAACGGTTACCAAGACGGAAGTCACCATAGGTAGTTGCATACCGCGGAAAGAGAGTCATTGCCTGAGGAACACAGTTTGCCCAGATTGAAGCAAAAAAAAAACAATCAGTGGGGGTTCTCAGTCGGACTCTATAACAAAAAACGAGACTGTTTCTTTGATTTCTGTGAGTTTATTATGTATAGAAATTGAGGCTGATGGACAACGTACAAGAGCACTTATAGACAGCGGAGCTTCTGTATCTATTCTTAAGAAAAGCAACGCAAACCCACAAGATGTATTCTGAGGGAGATCAGTTCTTGTGCGTGGGTATGATGAAAGCATGAGGGAATATTGTGAGTGGGCACGCCTGGAAAGTAAGGTACCAATCTAAAGAGGCAAAAGTGGCTGCATTAGTTTTAGACACTGTGGAGTACGACTTTCTCCTATCTCGTCCGGACGTGAAGTTGTTGAGGCTGAATATCTATTGTGATGATACGGTGTCTGTTGATCAAGAGGCTGACCAGAGTCGGGACAAAAAGAAGACCACCTACGTATGCTGAAGAAAGACAGTATAGTTTCTGAACTCTACCAAGAACTGGTATGCCTGGGAGGATATCCAACGGCGAGAACAAAATTCGAAGTTTCATTTGATCTGTCCGACAAAATAGTTGTGCGAAAACGGCCATACAATTTGACGAGAGAAAAGAAGACGTGGATAAAAGAAGAGCTACAAGAGATGTTAGATGCTAATGTAATTCTCCCACCGGTGTCTCCCTTTGTGTCACTTATCACCATTGCTCCAAAGCAAGACGGCAGCTGGCAGTTATGTACGCATTACAGAGCCGTAACTAACCAAGTCCCGTTGATTCCTTTCCCAATGCCAAAGATTGACACCATCATCGGTGAAACCGGAGGCTGTACCTGCTTTTCTCGCATAGACTTGTGCAAGGGCTTCTGGCAGGTGCCCACTGCAAGAAGACACCAAGCAATACACCGCATTTACGACTTCGTTTGGCATATACGAATATAACAGCCTTCCTCTTGGATGGGAAAACTCAACTAGCTGGTTTCTAAAGATGATGAACACAGTTTTGAATCCCTACATTGGACGCTTCTGCATGTCTACGTGGACGACATTATCATATACTCTAAAAGTGAAAAGTTGCATGAGGAACGCCTAGGTCACATTCTGGCAGCGTTATCTGATACTAAGCTAAAAGTTAATTTCAAGAAGAGTGAGTTCTTCAAAACTAAGGTGACATTTCTTGGCAGAGTTTTGGACGAAGAACAACGAAGAATACAAAAGAAGAATCGGCAGTCCCTATAGCAAAACTAGTAAAGCCACACGATGTACACTCACTTCGCGTGTTTCTAGGCTTGGCAGGCCATTTCAGAGAATTCCTTCAATATTATGCTCTTAAATCTCACTGTCTGACAAGACTGACTCAGAAGGATGTTCCCTTTTGTTGGAAAGAAGAATGTGAGGACGCCTACCGAGAATTGGTCCGAATAATTTCTTCTCATCCTGTGTTGCGCTTACCAGACTTTGCGCTGCCCTTCGAATTGAATACCGATGCATCTTACTATGGCACGGGAGCAGTCTTGTATCAGAGAGACTCATAACGACCACCAAACCAACAGCTTCGTGTAGTTGGATACTACAGCTACACGTTCAACAAAACTGAATTGATCTATACCACAACAGAAAAAGAAGCTCTCGCCGTTTTAAAAGGCGTCCGCTACTTCCGTTCATATTTGGAAGGTGCAAAGTTCAAGCTATACATAGACCATGAAGCACTAACGAACATATTGAAAATGGCTGAACTGAAAGGAAAGATGACTCGTTGGGTGGGTGAACTTCAGCTATTTGATTTTGAAATAGCTCATCGCCCGGGAGCTTCTATGAAGGACGCGGATGCAATGTCGCGATTAGCCATTATGCTTGCAAACAATCATGAAGAGGCAAATGTTGTAAGGATATGGGAAGGAACTGAGGTTTTGCAACGTACCAAAAATGGACAAGTTGCCATTGCTACCTCCTTGGTTCCAGAAATATTGGAACTGTATCATGATAGCCCAGAATCAGGAGGCCATGATAGCTCTTGGAGAACCCACATGAAATTGACAAAAATGTTCTCATGGCCTCGTATGAAGCAAGAAACAAAAGACTATGTATTGTAATGTCATAAATGCCGCATTAACAAAGTAAAATTTAAACAACGGACGCAAAGAATGATTCTAACACGCTCATTTGAGGTTATTCATCTAGGCTTCGCGGAACTACGGAACAAGTCTGAATGAGTTAAGAAGAGACAAGCTTTCCTGTTGTGTATTGATGAGTGCACCAGGATGATTGCAGCAAGAACTGGTAAAGAAGATCCTAACAGCATGATTGCCTTTTTGAACAGGAAAATGTGTGACAATGTAAAAGTAATTGTCTCCGACAATGGACCTGCTTCCCGAAGTAGTCGGCTACAGCAATGGGCTGAAAAGCGCAACATCAAGTTATGGTTCACTGCGCCCTATCAGTAAATGGGCTAACTGAAAGGGCTATCCGGGACATCAAACAGTACATCAGCATGTACCCAGCATTCCCAGGTGGTTGGAAATGCTGTATGGAAGCGGCAGTAGCTCACCACAACCGCTCGTATACAACTGGCCTGGGATGCACTCCTCTATTCGTCGCAACTGGGAGACCAGCTTATCTGCCTGCGGATATAATCCTCGGCAATCACAAGAACATAAAGCTCACAGAAGCAGCAAGAACTGAAGATAGTAGTTCAAGGTATCGTAAAAGAAGGAAGAGAAATTTCGACAAGAGGCAAAATACAACGTTACCAACACTCGACGTCGATGACTTCGCACTGATAAAAAGAGGGCCAAGCCTGAACCCGGTCTATAACGGACCATTTCATGGAATACAGGCGGCAAGTCAACAAGGACTCTTAAAGACCATATGGCACATTGGTCCCAATGACATCATGGAATACGCTGCTATTGGGAATAAATTCAAGTATCATCCCAGCAGGGATGGAAGCAATGCTGGGGGGCATGAAGGAGTCCTTTGACGGCCTGCAAATAGAAGAAGTTGAAACTAGACAAGGGGCAGGGGGAGAAAAGAGAATAAAGAAGAAGTTCGATAGAATAAAATGGATTATGTGTTGTGTAGCTACTAAGTGCAGTTTTATTACAATTAACATGCTGGAAGAAATGCAAAATAGAGCCGTTCTAGCGTACCTCAAATAGAGCTTCACATTTCACTTCAGCTGCTAAGTAATCGTCGCGACATAGCCCTTTTGTCATTATTTCATAAATACGGCCACCACACTAACAAGCGCTCCCTACACCTTGAAACGTCATCGCACACGTCACACAGATTACACAAGCATCATAGCTTCACGCGCATCTATGGTAAAACAGAGGCATTTAACTCGTCTGCAATTCCACGTGCCATTCGTCTCTGGAACAGCCTCCCCGATAACATAGTTGCGTAAACTGTCCGTGAAAAATACAAGCACTCACTCAACTTGCTTAACCCTTGTTAACCATTGCTATATCATACTCACTGTTTTGTTTTATTTTTCCAACTTTTTCCTTGCAGTGCAGTACATTTGTCATAAACTCATCGAGTTCCTTTATATTGTACTCATACACAGCTGTATATAGCTAATATGTTTCTCTACTTTTGAGGCTGTTCACATAACCGGTGCTATTTTTTTCTACCTTCATACCGTTACGAGATTGTATCTGCTTACTTAATTATATGCCCCCCTTACTCAGTGCCCCGTGTAGGGACGTTGTAAGGTATTTTACAAATAAAATAAATAAATTGGTGCACACATTGATACTTTCATGTCCTCTTCTACTTCATCTGGAGACGCTATGCAACCACAGGAATATTCTGATTCGCTTCGAAAATCAGCCCAGTCGATGTATCACGCATGAAAAACATGTGAAGCGTTCCTTCAAGGACTACTCACGCGCAAATGATGCAGCCATAATAGAACATATGGAAACATGTCTCACCAACTTTAACGACAGTCATGTGACAGCACTCTGGCACCGTTTTAAAAACATGTGCAAGTTCTGTATCGATAATTTTGTGCCTGATAAATACAAACTAGCCCGCAAACAAACACTGTGGATGACACGTGATATTATCCACATGACCCGCAAGATAAGAAGTTTAAAGAAAACACGATTACAACCTGATCGAGTTAAAGAAATGAAAGAAAACCTTGCGCATGCAGTACGCACCTCGAAGGAACACTATTTCAATATAGTACTACCAAACTTTATTCTTGAACCACCCGAAAAGTTCTGGAATTACTTGAGAGAAAAAAAGAAGGCAGTAGCACAAATCTGCATGGATGGTTCAACCATTACTGATCACAGGGAAATTGCAAGTCACTTCGATTATTATTTTCACAGTGTATTTTCTAACTCTGGCATTAGTTCATCTAGAGACAAAATGTTTCACCCATCCGAAGCTAATTTTATTTCATACCCTGGCTTAGTTTCGATGCTAGTTAACTTAAAAACTAAATCTTCTTGCGGTCCTGACAACCTTCCAAACATTTTTTTGAAACGTTATGCTGAAACTATTGCAAGGTTCCTTCTTATTATATTTCATGCTTCGTTGCTTGCTCGAAAAATACCGGATGACTGGAGGGTAGCCAGAGTTGTACCCGTATTCAAGAAGTGCGACTGTTCAGTGTTAGAAAATTACCGGCCAATATCATTGATATCCTCATGTTGCAAACTAATTGAACATATTGTTGCCAATCAGATTAACGAATTTCTAGATAAACATTCAATACTGTCTAATTCTCAACACGGATTTAGAAAAGGCTATTCAACAGTTACACAGCTTGTCACCGTAATTCATTCACTCGCCTCATGCCTCGATAAAAATGGTCAAACTGATGCTGTATTTCTTGATTTTAGCAAAGCCTTTGATACAGTTCCACATGACATTATTAATACTAAAGCTTAGACATCTTGAGCTCCCTGAAATATTAATCGCATGGATAACAAATGACCTAACAAATCGCCGCCAATTCGTGGTAATTAAGAAGCAACAGTCTGGCTGTCTTCCGGTCATCTCGGGAGTTCCTCAAGGAAGTGTCCTAGGGCCACTACTCTTTTTACTCTATATAAATGATATTACTACTTCAATCCATCCGTGCGTGCAAATTGGGTTGTTTGCGGACGACTGTGTGCTTTTTAGGGAAATCACTTCAACCAATGATCAAACTGATTTAAATGCTTCTCTAGCTGGCATTATTGATTGGTGCAAAACATGGGGAATGCGGCTGAACGTTGAAAAGACGGTCTTTCTTCGCTTCACTCGTCAGAAAGCTCCACTAACATTTAGTTAAGCGTTAGGTTCGTTGCCCTTGCAGGAAGAAACAAAATATAAGTATTTGGGCGTCGCAATTACTAACAACTTATCATGAAATTTACACGTTGATAATATCTGTTCTTCAGCCTTGCGTAAATTATATTTTTTGCGACATAAACTTAGAAATTCCCCACCTAACGTAAAACTGTTTGCTTATTATTCATTAATTAGAGCGAAACTTGAATATGCATGTGTTGTTTGGGACCCGTTTACTAAACAAAATATTAAATGTCTCGAAAGGGTGCAGAAAAAACCCGTACGATTCATATATTCTAAATTCTCTCGCTATGATTCCCCCTCACAAATAATGCGTGATAATGGCGTCGAAGTCCTTGAGCAGTGAAGGCAACACTTAAGAATTCGATTTCTTACCATTCTTACTAATGGAGACTTATCAATTAATCCTGCATCGTATCTGTCTAGTACAACGTCTAGGCTTACTCGACACCATCATGCGAAATCACTAACACCTTATATTGCACGGACGGATCTATTCAAGTATTCTTTTTTTCCCCGAACTATAACAGACTGGAATAGCTCGTTGTTGCCTGTTTGAATTGATCGACTCATTGTACTACTGTTGTGTCTTACCACCTTACTTGATTAAATAATGCATCGTAATATTGTTGTGTTTAACCACCCTGCTTGGACCTGTTCTAGGTCTGCAGTATGAAATAAATAAATAAAATAAAAATAAAAAAAACATTAGAGCGCAGCCAAATATCTCAGTTGAACATAAGGTTAGCAAGCGATCGCTGCCGTATGTTTGGACGCCTGTGCACCCAACAGCAAAAGACCAGAGGTACCTTGATGCTGTAGGCAAGTCAAGGCAGATGCCGTACATTGTACCGCGGAGAAGCGTTCGTGAGTTGTCGCTGAGGATGACGAGATAATTTCTATGAATAAAGGGAAGCAGTTGCCTTTCTGAAATTGTTGTGACGTTGCTACTGCACGGCACAGTGGCGCGTGTTGAAGACGCGAATGATAAAGTGAAATTCGCTGTCCAACTATAGTTATTGCGATCGAAAAACTCTGTAAACTTCACATTCAACGTGTAATATCAATGAAGAGCAAACATCAGCGACGGCGAATCAGAGAATCTTTGCCCCTATTTTTTTTAGCCAAATTATGGCTGTAAATGCGAAGTCATCGTATCCATTACCAGCGGCGGAGTTCTTTTTAACCGGCCTGGCCTTATCGGCCGGTAGCTCCGCGGCACCGCGCTGCTATCACTTGTTGAAAAGGGTCATTGTGCTTCACACGTCCAAGGCGTTCGAGCAACGAAGTGTGATTCGTTTTCTATGGAGCAAGGGAACGAACTAAAAGAAATTCACAGGGAAATGAAGTCCACGTATGGGGAAATGTGTCTCGCTTTGAGAAGTGTGAAGCGGTGTAGGTGTGAGTTCGCAAAAGCCACGAAGACTTGCATGACAATCAGCGTTCGGGGAGGCCACGTGCGTCACTGACTGACCACAAGGGTATCTCAAATTTAGTGCTGCGATGGGACAAATGTCTGCACCGCTTTGGGGACTATGTGGAAAAATAGTGTAAGGTAGTTAGAATAGTGCGTATATTTGTAATTACCTGCATGCACCTTATTGTGGCTAATAAAAAAATAGAGGCAAAGACTTTCTGATTTGCCTCCTCGTACAACATACAGAATATATTAGAAGTAAATTTGTACAATCGGAGCTGCGTAATCTACCTGTGTTTCCTATGTCCTCGTCTTGCAGTTCTCTTTCCGCGGTGTCATCGATGACTCTGACCGTACGAATTGACTCACTAGTGATATTCTGTAGTGCTACCTTTATTTTAGTTATAATAGCTATGCAGAAAGTTCTGGTGAATATGGAGCACATTTACTCTGATGATATCTCAATAGTCGCTCAAACAATAGCAATATACCCGGAACTTACGAAGAACCACACGCATCCTACTTGTTTCTATGTGCGTGACTCACCGATAACTAAGAGAATATTTATTCAAATATGAATTGCTGTTTACTTTTGTTTATATACAACACCGAAGCTTGCTTTGACAACCTATAGATCGTTGCTCTCAATAATACTTGAAAAAATAAGCTTGTGATATTTGTTAGCACTAAAGCCCGATTATGTAAATGAGTTTCTACCCAAGATACTGCAAGAGTTCTCGATTTGGATGCATGTCAAGGCTTGCCTAGGTGGCTATCATTAAGTCTCCGTCTATGTATCTTGACGTCGTTTTCTATTCAATTGACTGTGGGAACAAGAAGTGGCTCCGTTGTTTTGTGGCCTTCACAAACACGACGTGTTGAGTCGCCATGAACGGGTGTTAAAACCGCTGAATTTTTCAGCTGTGAGAATTCCAACTGGTTCTGATAACATGAAACGTCGATGTTTGAGCTTTGCAGGGCGTAATAAATTTTCCCTGGGTACACAACAACGTGCATGTAGACCACGGTCGCTCAGTACCACAAATTGGCCGTATGGAGTTAAAACATTATGGAAAAGCAGTAGCTAGGCCGAGCTAACGTACCGTCATGTTGACTGAAAGGGTTGTTTAATTTATGGAGTTTTTATGCGCATGAAAAACAGACCTGGACAAATTTTTTCTTGGGTAGTGATTCGCTTGGCGAAACAAGAAAGCTATTACTCATCGCACGTGTACCAACAGGTCACATTCTTATGGACAGGAGTTGATTGAAGCATGTGGAGGCAGGAGAGTTCACTACGGCGCTGTCATTTTAAGTAAACGTCCAAGGACAAAATTCGTGCGCTTGAACGAATACGAAACAAAGCATAACTCATCCTAGGATCCCAGAAGCATTGAGGACGCATTGACTAAACTTCCTGCATGAGTTTCTTGCGCACCATAGCGTAAATTACAGGCTTCAGAGCGTCACTGAAATGAGTTCGAAAGTCTGATCAAGTATTTTGGTGTTGCGAAAGATGGCAACGAGGTATACCAGATCTAAAGAAATGCCAGGTATTGTATGGCTGCAAACGAGCGCTTTAGAGAAAAATGCTTGCCGGCTCTATGGGGGAACCTTGTTCACTGGAACAATTGGCTTAATAAGGGCATGACTCGTGAAATGCTCGTCTAATAAATTGTGCCACGGTAGTTAAGCAGCACGAAAACAAGGACTCATTGTTGTTAATTTAGAAAATAGACGAGATAATAATCTGCACTCGCACCGGGCGTTTCAAGGATTAGCAAAAGCTGGAGTGAGTGCAGCGTATGTAACTTGTTAGAATTGCCGAATACTTTAGTAAGCATTTGTTGTTCTTAACGGATGCCTGAATAAAGATTTGTACTATAATCATTCACTTAATAAGTAATACATGCGTAACACAGCCATCGCTGCTGTTGCACTTGCTTGGCGTGCAGGAAAAAAAGCTTTTGGCCCTCTGGTAGTTTTTCGATTTGCAGTTCCATGGTATGGTGGTGTCACACTCCGCGTAGAAAGCATGGCCGGCTTGTGACAAGTTCTCGCTGTGCCCTCTGAAGTGGCTGCTCGAAGCACTGGACAGCAATTCTGACACCGCTTAGTCTAAAAGCACTGCACGCTCAAAGGGGCTTTAACACACTGCCTGCGGTCAGTGAGCCGACAACGTGCTGCTTTCAGACAACGAGCGAACAGTGGATTGTTGGAGTTGTTTTCGATGATGCATCGTATAAAGCTGCTGCATAATGGACGTGGTCCGGAAGACCGTAACACGGGAGAAGCTAGTTAGTTGCAGTCCCCGTTTTCATTCTTTTTTTTATTTTTCGGTTACGTTTATACGTTGCCTTAGAGAGAGAGAGCAGTCAGCGCCGTTGCTATTTTACAACCGAACCATGTTTGGAGGCCAGTGGCCTGAGGAGGCTAAAAGCCAATGCCCTGCGGCCTGGTCGCCTTCCTCCTGAAGCTGCTGCTAGGTGGTGATTGTCCACGTAGTCGGTGCCTCTGTACATCTCAACAGGTCATAGCACCACGCCACGCGTGTGCAGAAAATGTGCAATGGAAAGGAACAAAAAAGTGCTCGTGTTCCATAGTGTATCCCCGACCCAGCGTGAAGACGGAGCTTGAGCACCCGCCGCTGACGGCGTTTTAGAGGATAGTGACACGTGATGGCAATGTAGGCCGGTAAAATCTAGCGCCTTTAACATACGCGGTCCTTGGCATGCGTTTGTGTGCCTGTAACACGCATGTCGAGGTCTCTCCTGAGCTCCCACTATCTACATTTGATGGCATTGTGTCTGTTAAGGAAGCAAGGCTCGTCCGTAGACATGATGAGCATTAATACATTATACCTTCCGAGATTTCTACTGCCTCACTCATCGAACATATTTTGCAAAGCGTTATGGCAGAAGTTCAGCTGCAAAACGCACCAGTGTAGGTCGCCGTCTAGTGCGAAATAATTCAGTATCCTTCTCGTAAGTGAAATATTGCTATTCCTACGAAAGGAACTACGCCGTAGAAGGGGGAGGGGGCAACTTGACTTCTTTAATTCGCGTCCCACTTATATCGAGAAACATTGCCAGTTCGGAAATTTATTATTACTATTACATAAAATAACGTAGCCGTCTCCTTTACAGGTGACTAAATATATTTCTATTGCTATCACTTTAGCTGCCTCACTTACAGGGGAATAAATGCATTTATATTACTATCATTACAGTAAAATAAACAAACAACAATTCGAGAAACATAAGCGTTATGAGGATGGTCCGGATGGTTGCCTAAATAAAAACAGTAGTGGAAGAGCAAATAGCAGTCGTGGGATCGTTTTCACCAAACACTCCGAGCGTTTGTCAACTGATTTTCATCCAAGGGAACCCTTAGCGCGCCGAGCAGTACTGATGTAAATATGCCATATATGGGCATAGCGGCAGCTGCGCTGGGTGCGTTACACCACTTGCCGCTTCGACTGGCAAAAGTGAACAAACAACACTGTCCCACACGAAATATCGGACGGGCAAAACCACAATGTTGCAGCGGGCGCAAACGCGGAAGAAGGGTCTGGGCGTGGGCATGGGAGACGTGATATTTTACTCCCAACTGGTTTACTCTGCTGCTTCTCAGTACAGGGCAGACATCAGTTCGTGGTGGCTTTCTTCCGGGAAACATCCATGAGCCCTTCGCGTCGTCTCTGCCTGCCCCGGAGCGGCAACTTTCTTCTGTTTGTGGCGCTTCTTCCCTGACGAGGGGAGCTCGTTACGTGAAGATTAGTAGCGTCCAGCGTCGCGTGGGAACTGTCCTCCGCCTATCTTGCCAGCGTGGTTCTCGCATTCCACTGTTGCGTGTGACAAACAGCATGCTGTCTACTGCAGTCATAACAGCTTCCTCTCCCGCCAAAAACAGTCACGGAGGGTAGCAGTCACCACTGCTGCAAGAAGAGACGACTTCATATTCTGCAGATGAAAGCGAGAAACTCGTCGTAAATTGCCATATTGTCGGGTATGTTGCCGACCAGATTCTTCGAGCTGTCTCTGAAACTCAAACACGTGCGCAAGCAAGCACTCAGCCCCCTCTGAACTAACCACGTCAAAAGAGGGATGAAGATCAATCTTTCTTTACTAGCTGTTTGCAAAATGCACACAATGAAAACTCTCTGGACTCGCTAATGCTGATAAACCAGATGTACTACGTTACGCATCTGCACACACAATCGCACAAACCAACAAAAACTCAAATATCAATTTTGAGTAACGGCGAACAGCAACCTCGGACGGCTTGCAGTGACTATGTGCATCCACGTTTCCATGCAATTTGCCCTTCTTGTACTTTTGTCAAAAGGATGTTGCTGTAGAATAAGAGTCCACCTCAGGAGGCGTCTGTAATTTGATGTCGCTGCTTTCAGCCAGGCCAGGGGACGAGGGTCCATCTCTACGGTGAATTTGGCGCCTCCGAGATAGCATCTGAATGGCCCATAAATTACGAGCACATTCTTTTTCCAACGCGCAGTATGCCAGCTCACGAGAGCTCAGTTTTCGACTCAGATAGAGAACGTGATCTTCGTTACTGTTGTCATCTCTCTGTCAGAGAACGGTACCTAGTCTTCGATCACTCGCATCATACTGGACTTTGAATTCTTGGTCAAAATCGGGAGCTCGCAATACCGGACGGTTAATCGATACAGCTTTTATTCCTAAGATGGCGGCTTCCTTCTTTTCATCACAGACTACGTTTGTCGGTTCTGTCCCGCGGCGAGCATCAATCGGGGCTTGCCAAACTTGAATAATCCCGGGTGTAATGATTATAATACCGAGTCAGCCCCAAAAGGTAGTCCACGGTCGCTCTTGCAAGACAACACTACTCGGCTTTTACGGTAAGCCCAGCTTGACACAAATGGCTGAGCACCGCTCTAAGACGCACCGAATGATTTACCCATGAATCAGCGAAGTCTGCAATATCATCTAAGTAGGGTAGGGCAAATGCTTAACAATCCTTTAGAACCCTATCCATGAGGCTTGAAAAACAAAAGGGATAATTTTTGAGCCCGAAGCTAATCATTTTCGGTGGATAGCTGTCTGTTGGTGTGACAAATGACGCGTATTTGCTGGCTCGCTCAGTGACCGGTACTTGCCAGTACCCTCGAGTGAAGTATAGCGTAGTCACATAGGCTGCTCGACTCACTTAGCTGTTCCACTCTCTCCGCGAAATTTGGAATTGAATACACTTGATCCTTGGTGAGAGCCTTTAATTTCCGATATTCTACTATGTGCCTTGGGTATCCACGAAAATCATAATTGAAGCGTATTCGCTCTCGGAGGGCTTTATTACTCCTGATTCGAGCATGCGCTTCGCTTCCCTGTCAAGGATTTTTCTCTGCCTAGGTGAGAATCGATAATACTTTGATTGCATTGTGTCCTCGGACGTCAGCTCAATATCGTGCTCAGTCAAAGCAGTTCTACCCGGTCTGTCGACGAAGCATTAATCAAACTCTGCTATAATTTCGCCGAGATCAGACAATTGAGATACCTTTAGTTTTTCTTTCTGCTCAATCCTCTTCAGGAGGTGTTGAGCGCTGCTTCCCCCTCCACTTTGACAAAGCAGGTTGCACTCCATCTCTTCAGGAAGGTTTAGTGTCATATTCGCCAATGCCTCTCTTTGCACATGAGGTTTCATTAGGTTGCAATGATAAATGCGCAGCTCTTTAGAGCTCCCTTTGGTTTTCACCACGTAGTTGGTGTCAGATAGTTTTGCAACCACTTCAGCGGGCCCTTTCCAATGTACTTCGAGCCTGTTTTGCTTGAGGCTCTTAGTAACATCACCTTGTCACCGATAGAGAACGTCCTCTGACGGGCGGCCCTATCATAGTAGACTTCGGATCGAGCCTGAGCTGACTTCATGTTGGCCTCAACAAGTTTTTTAGCGTTATGCAGCAGCTTCAGCAGATTGAAAATAAACTCCGCCACGCTATGGTCTTCACCGCGCCATTACCACTTTTTATGCACCATTCGCAGAGGTGAGCGCAGTGACCTTACGTAAACCAACTTGGCGGGGCTGAAAATAGTGGATTCATGTGGTACCGACCGCAAGCGACAAGTGCTGCTGGTAGGCATGCGCCTCAGTCACGCTTATTTTCATAACACAGACCTCTAAGGACGCGCTTGAGAACAGAATGACACCTTTCTACGCTGTGGCTGTGTGGATGATGAATTGAGCTTTGCACTATTTTTATGCCGCATCACTCTAGAATTTACAGGGGGGGGGGGACGCTTATGAACACGCTGCCTTCATCACTTTGGATCTCGGAAGGGAATTCAACTCGGGAAAAGCTCAACAACAGCGAATTCATACCACTCTCCGATATCAACTCAGGCAGTGTAAGCGCCTCTGGAAACTTCGTGGCTGGGCATAATAACGTAGTTAGAATGCACCGGTAATCTGTCTCTGTCACAGGAAGCGGTCCAACTACATCTATCACTGACCGTTCAAACGGCTCGGTAATAATCGCTACTATTACCATCGGAACTTTCCACTTATCCTGCGCCTTTCCGACCCGCTTGCATGTGTCGCATGACCGCACAAATTTCTCCACCTCCTTAAAACATTCAGGCCAACGATACTCTTGTAACAGCCTCTGCTTTGTTTTTCTGGTTCCAAGTGGGAGATAACCACTAACTATCATGGGAAAGCCGCAATAACTCTGCGTGATACTTCTGAGGAACGACTAGTTGATCTCGCTCCACTCCGCGCTTATCCTTGTATAAGCGATGCAATACACCGCTTCTCAGCTAGAAAGAAATATTCTTCTTTAGTGTAATACTCGTTTTCTGGCGCTCTCTGTTCTCTTCAATGGCAGGACCAACTCTTCTTTATTCCTACTTAGGTGTGCGGTGGCAACTACTTGCCACTGGCAGAAATAACACCTTCTTAAGGAAGAACATCTTCGTTCTGTGGCTCGCGAGACAGATTCTCCGGCTGACCGGTCTCGGGTGTCTTGTTATCACGATGGTCTGCACTGCGTTCATTCGTTTGCCACAGTCTTGTCGGGGTTTTCCTCCATAATGTAACTCTCCGAAGTGAGTTGAGTTGCCAATTCTCGCGCTTTTGAACGGGTTAATGCTTGTACAACCCGGTCACCGAAAGTAATGCCCCTCTCTCGGAAATAGCATGTATGATCTGTTTGTGAACAAGTACGGATAGCATTTAGAGAGCTTTCCTGAAACGGCATCATCAGTTGTTAGTTTACCGAAAAGACCCCCGATGACGACTTTCGCGATTGGCAAACATACGCTCTGATCTTCCACCGCCTGGCGGATCCATGCACATTGGCCCGAGTAGTCGGATGGTGACCCATAAGATGGATGGATGACAGCCATTGTTGCCACGGAGTCGCGCAATGCTCTGCACGGTTTCCCGTTTACTACCAGGTCATGAATGTAAGGCTCAAAGAACTTAATGTTTTCTTCAGTCACTGACAGACGAAAACGCAACCCCTTCCTTTTAGAGTTTACCGCTATAGGACCCGACTTATTGCATTTGTAGCATATGAGCGGCTTCCCAGTTTCAAAATTTTCAAGTTCTTTGACTTTTGTGCGTTGGTCACTTTTTCACTCGCTTCACTGTAGTCCTTTCTTTCATTTTTACCTGAAGGGACCTTTTTTCCTCTCCCTCAATGCGAGGGCTCGAAAGGTGCTTCACATAACGATTATTCACACTTGTTTTGGAATCGTTGGCCCTATCAACTTCTAGGCTGCTGTTCAGCTGTCAGCGCAATGCGTACTCCTCGACGAGTTTGGCCACTTTCGTCGCAGAAGGAGCGTCGGCCCGGTCCTGTAACCAATTCCGTTCCTGCCCGGGGAGACAGTTGTAAAATCGCTCTAACAGAATCCTATCCACTACAGCATCCCCGTCACTGTAGGAATCAGTGTCTTTTAACTATTCGGTAAGTTTACTTTTAAATTGTACGGAAACTCGGGATAATTCTCGTCTGTCTACTTCTTGGCACCTCTAAATCTTTGTATAGACGCTTCTGCACTAAGTCTGTGCTTTCTCAGAAAGCAAGCCTTGACCTTCTCGTAGTTGTCCGCATTCTCCTTGCTGAGCCGCGCAACAACCTCTGCTGCCTCGCAAGGCAGAACCGTCAGTAGCCTTAGAGGCCATGTGTCTCACTTAAACGACAATTTCTCGCACGTTCGTTCAAAATTTGCAAAATACAGACCGATATCCCCCGATACCACATATGCCTGCATGTACCTAGATATTTTAAACTTGGTCTGCTTCTTGAGAAGACGTACCACTTGCTGGGGACAATTGTCTCAACACAAGTTCCAACTTGCGGAGTTCCAACTTTCTCGCTTTTGCTGCTGCCTGAGCAGTTCTTACATTCTTTTGTTTGATGAATCTGCATGCTTCACTCAGCTCCTCATCATGGGCCCACAAATCAATGATTCTCTGTCGGATGATGGGTTTTTGTGCCAGACCCTTTGTATATCCCCAATTCCTCGCACAACGGTAACAGGTCCGGCTTCTGCACCCTGTGCAAGTCTATGATCCTTTCGAGTGCCGGCTACTTCCAAAACAAAAACCCGAAAGTACCAAACCTCTAGGCTTTCACCAAAGCTATCTACCAGTTCTAAAGTCTAACCCTCTTTTAGAACCTGGTTCACATCAAAGCAAAAGCCAAGCACCCACCCACACGTGATCGATGTCTTGAGAGAGCGGCTGCCTCGCTGGCAGACCGTTATTGCCTCTCGTAGTTTCAGATGTCACCGCGGATCACCTGTTGTTGTGGCTCTAGGTTATTCCGAAACAGGCTCCATATGGGACCGCGTGGTGTTGGCTTCGGGTTGAAGAAATCAGAAACTCGGAAGTTGGGAAAACGAAAAGCGACAGGTTTACTGTTGCCTGTACAAAACTTATTTGCATCGTTGAATAGGTAAAACATAAAAAGGTCAAGCGTTTAGCAATGAACATTTGTATGAGCCTCCTTTGCATGGCCCAGAGGACCTTTTTTTTCTATCCACACCGTCATTATAGTACCTTTGTTCAAACCCTCCTTCCTGGCGGTAGCCAATAACACACAGGTCACCGCCCACTAGGACGACAGCCAATCAAGAAGCACAAACAACACTGACGCACACATAATTTCGGACCTTCGAAACCACAAAGTTCCAGCGGGCGCAAAGGCGGAAGGAAACCAGCCGTGGTTGCTCAGTGGCTATGGTGTTGGGCTGCTGAGCACGAGGTCGCGGGATCGAATCCCGGCCCCGGCGGCTGCATTTCGATGGGGGCGAAATGCGAAAACACCCGTGTACTTAGATTTAGGTGCACGTTAAAGAACACCAGGTGGTCGAAATTTCCGGAGTCCTCCACTACGGCGTGCCTCATAATCAGAAAGTGTTTTTGGCACGTTAAACCCCATAAAAAAAAGGCGGAAGGAAGGGTCTGGCCGTAGTAATATGAGAGGAGATATTTTACTCCCAATTAGTTTACTCCGCTGCTTCCCTTCAAGAACCACTTCTCTCTCTCTCAGTATAGTATAGGGCAGATACCCGTTCGTGGCGATTTTCTTCAGGGAAACGTCCATGAGCCCTTCGCGTGGTCGCGGCCTCCCCTGGACAGACAAGTCTTTCTTCCTTTTGCGGCGCTTCTTCCCTGACGAGGGGAGCTCGGTACGGGGAAATTACCAGCGCCGAGCATCGCGTGGAAACTTTCCTTGGACTATCTTTCCAGTGTGGTTCTCGCATTCCACTCTTGCTTGTGACAATCAGCCTGTTGTCTACTGCAGTCATAACAGCACTTCTGGGTAACGTGTTTAATGTTGGACGGCGTAGCTGATATCATTGATTGAAGGTTACAGAATCCAATGTGTTCGATGCCGATATAGTTCACTACGTTGTAACAAGAAGTCGTTGATCTCGTAGAGGAGTATCCCGAATAATTGAGGAGAGCCGAGGAGCTTGTATCGTATCTTTAGTAGATAACCTTTATCTATACTTTTGCCTGATATAACACCCAGCACGATGCTGCACTCTACGACAGGCCTTTGGTAGTGTGATGATGTTTCCTCTGCGCACCCTGGCTTTCCAGTCATAAGATATGCGTCACAATCTTGGCAGTAAGCTCATCCACTCTCAATTAAATGCCGTACTGCCTGGTAGTACTGCTCAAGCCAACCAACGTAGATTGGACCGGAATTACTGCAGTGAGATGCAACCTCGAATCGCGTTATTTATTTGTACTTCGCTACACAGTATTACTGATGACAATAGCCAAACAATTCTGAAGTTGTCAATTGAGCAACCAATAAGATAATGAGCGATTACAGCCAGCTAAAGAAAATCGAATTGTACTAAACTGCGCGTTTGTTATATACAGGTGTACACATGGCTCGAATTTCTTCATAGGTGTCCCAAACTTGAGCTATTAAACCTTCTTACGGTGAAGGTACAGGTTACAGTTATTTTGGTTTTGACTACGGGCATGCGTGTGCAACACTGTTTCTGTTGGACTGGCCAGGACGACTTTATAAAATGGAAGCCGAAGTCAGACGCGCACTTGAATGAAATTTTGGCCAAGAGAGTTGAGGATGACGGTACCTTTTGCTATTGCATAGTCATAATGAGGCGTGCAGGATGACTTACGTGTAACGAGAATGCCGAGGCATTTGTGCTCATTTATAACAGAAAAGAGCACATCTTGCGTAACATAATCTCTAAGTACCGTTTTTTATGCTTGTGGATATGATTAAAGTGTACACTGAAAGGAATGCTAAAGCTCATGTTACACTTACAGCTCCATGATAGCACAGTGTTAAGGTCTTCCGGCAGACAGGCGTAACCGTGTCATAGTCTGCTTCGCAATATATTTTACACAGCAATCTTCCACAAATACGCTAACATGACTAGAAGCGCCACTCGGCAAGGTAATTTAATTAGCAACACCAGAAGGAGCAGCGGGCCCTGGAAAGGATCTCTGCGATACACCAGGAGAAGCACTTACATATAGTGATGACATAGAAATGGGATGAGATTCAACTTCTCTGGGCACCTCGCAGATTAAACCTAGTCGATTAAAACAAGGCACTGAACCTATACCGGCCCATGGAGGCTGCAGGCCGATAGTCGGCATGAAAACTCGGCTCTTTCTTTCTATCTCTTATTGTCTAGCTCTCTCAGCGTTTCACGTCTACGTTACGGCTTATGCGTTGGCATTGTGTTAAAGAGCTCGACAACATATATTTTTAGAGCGCAGCTCTTTGGCGTCCGTTCCTGGGTTTCGCGTCGTCGTCGGCGTCGTCGTCGGCGTTGTCGTCGGCCTCGTAACCAGCTCCGCCCCCCTTTCATCCCCCCAGCGCTAGCAGCGACCGACTGATACCGCTGGATGCCGCTGACGCCGCTAGAGAGTCAAGATAACGCGACTGCATAGAACACCGTCGCCGCCATGCAGAAAGAGGAGGAAAGGGTCCCCCCCCCCCCCCCTGTTCTTGTGTGGCGGGTAGGGTGCTCTTCAGTTGCCGACGCGCCGGTTACAGTCAGTCGCTTCTATCTCTTCCCTCCTCCCTTTATCGTGTTGTCCGCTTGCTGCGCGCGCTTCTGCCCCCATCGTTTGCCGCTGGGTGTACACGCCGCCCCCCTCCCCCCTCTTCCTGCGAGTCTCCGGTTGTCAAAGCGCCGGCTCGAACTTAATTCCTTTCTTCGCTCCTCCTCCAATGCAACCCCTGTGCGGTGGCAATCAGAGAGCCAGATCGGTGGCGGCGGATCTGTATATGTGCACCGCCCGAGCCGAAATTGCCGCTGCCGTTCGCCACTGCGAAATTATCTGCCAGTTCTTTCTGAGCCATGAGCGAGACGACCGATGGAAGTCCTCCGTCTGCTGCTGCTGCTGCTGCTGCTGCTGCTAAACGAGCTGCCAGAGCAGAGGCCCAGCGCCGTCGCCGTCAGAATCCAGAGGTGCGTGCCGCCGAAGCAGAAGCTTACCTAGTGGAGTCTTTGTTAAAGGAATACGTGTGAAAAATAAAAAAACAATTCTGTGATAGCGCATACATGTGTTGCTCGATTTCTTTGCCTCAATCTATCGAAAAGGTGAAACAGCTTATTTGCTGCGCTCAAATTTCGCATTAGGAAGTAACGTAATCGTCGATAATTTTTTTCTTTTTCTTTAATCTTGTTTCTTTTGTCCTCGCTTGATTTCACTCGTATTTACGAAAGTGCAGAGAAAAAATGATCTCGAAGTCGAATAATTTTACCGTTGTTAAATGTTTAATTAAGCGAGCTAAAACTTGTAACAAACATAAAACCCACGAAGCATGCTATTAACTTACTGAATGAGCAAACAGGTAAAGGAATACAACTTCTGTTTGGGCCAGTTGGTTCATATCTGAAAACTTTGACCAGCAATGCGAAAAACGCGCACTAAGAAGACACAAATGCACAGGACGGGCGCCCATCCCGGGTACTTGTGTCTTCATTGTCCGTGCTTTTCGCGCTGCTCGTCACGGTTTTCAGGTAAAGGAAGCTCTGGAGACTATAGATCGCAGGTAGAGAGGAGATCTTTGCCAATGAGCGCCTATTCCGCGTTGAAAGGAAGACAGGCGCTTACATCCTGAGTGGGCGCCTCCCTTAACGTACGACTCCTCGGCGACTCAGCGGGACTGCGATCGCCTCCATAGAGCAGAAGGGAGTTCCAGTGAACTATAGCCCAAGTGTGTCCAGTGATTTCCCAAGTGAACCGCTTGCGGAGTAAGCTCCACTTGTCCGAGACTATTCGTGACGCCACCAGTGGTTGCGATGCCTGCCGTCTGGACGGCTCCGCGCCTCTGTTCAATCAGGGCGAGATGAAAGCGCGCCCCACTCGCTCCGATTAGGTGCCACACGGAGCGGCATACCCGCCGGCAAGTCGCATTTGCAGCGTTGTCCAGAGACTCTGAGGGATCCGACAACACAAAGGCGCATGCTGACGCAGCTGCTGCATGCGGATGCGATTCTTTAGGGATTCGCGAGTAGAGCCACACGTTCGGAGGTGGAGATGTTCTTGTTGGCAATTGGTTTGCAAGTAAGTAAGTACGTTTATTGTCATATCACATTCCACATCACAGCCTTTACCTGTCCGCTAAAGCATGCTTGCTTGTATGGGGACAGGACAGTCCATACATTTATGTATGTCGCTTAAATATGCTAAAAACAGCCTAGATATCCGCCATACGGATCTTACCAAAACATGCAAGTAGTGAAACAAGCCAAATCAAAACACCAATGACATTCACGGCCATCAAATGAAAGTAACAAGAGCTAGCATATAAGCAAAATGCTCCCACACACTAATTTGATAAGAAGCACATTCCATTTCTACAAAACATATCAAGACAACCTTCAGTGCACCTCAAAACCATGCTTCTCCCAGCCCCTACCTTCGCTCCAGAGATCGGGTGGGTGTAACCCCGTATGAGCGGGTGAACGCTCTCCCAGTAAGGCGGTGTGGTCCCGCAATCCCGAAAGAGCGAAAATCCTGAAAGCCCAGTGCACCATGACCTGTCTACTGCAAAATCCACAATCCTAAAAAGCACTAGATTGATATAATGAAGCCTGCAGTAAAGAACACTCATACTGCACACGACTCCCAATACCATCGCTACAAAGACGAAGAAAATGACCGGCATTTTGGCACATCACTATTGCAGCTAGCGAAATGACAACAAAAGTTACTCATTGAAGCAACACCAGTAATTTAACAACGAGAATAACGTTTCGCTGTTCATCAGAAGTATAGGCCTACTCTAAAAGAACATTACTGTGAGTAAGAACCACAATTTATACCAAGTCCTCCAGCATAGCGCCGTGAAACATTAGCCAAAATTAAAAGGTGGTCGGGAGATTTGTGGTGTCAAGTTAGGTACCACACAGAACCAAAGAAAAGTTACTTTTATGGCAGCAAAGATTCGATGGTTTGTTAAGTCAAACCAAGGATCTTGAAAACATATAACGATAATGCTATAACGTAAATAGATTAAGAACTAAACACGACCTTGCCAGCACCAGTTACTACCACGTGTCAGTGGGGATGTTGTGAGGATACCCTCACTCAAGCCATCCTTGCTTGCTAGCATCCTTAAGAAACAACTAAGTTCAACTTTTTTAAAATGTCCATATCTTTCTATATTTGTCAACCCTTTCCCATAAGCAATTTATGCTTTAGCTTCACCTAGGAAATGGCGCTAAAAGAGCAACAAGCGCACACGAGCCAGACAGATACGTCAAAGTCCTTGAATTGTCTATCGATGTTGTTTCTATTGTTTCTATGGTGGAAATGAAACAGTACACATTTGAAGTTTGGCGGGCAGTAACTCCTAGCACATTTCCACACTACCAGTGTGCCGTGTGCGAGTACCGTACGAGTTATTGGTAAAGTATTGCTCCGTCGAAGATGAGCATTTTGCTTATGCTGAATGCACTATTCATTTTTTTTGGCACTTCAGGCTCAGTTGTCAAGATATATATTTATATACATATATATACAGAGTCCCTCAACTCATCATTATCATCATCACCAGCCTATCTTATGGCACTGCAGGACCTCTCTCTGCGATCTCCAATTACCCCTGTCCTGCGCCAGCCGATTCCAACTAGCACCCGCAAATTCCGCAATTTCGTTGCACCATCTATTCTTCTGCCGTCCTCTACTCCGCTTCCCTTCTCTTTGTATCCATTCTGTCGCCCTAATGGTCCAACGGTTATCTAATCCGCGCATTACATGACCTGCCCAGCGCCATTTTTTTTTCTCTTAATGTCAATTAGAATGTCGTCTATACCCGTTTGCTATCTGATCCGTTTGCTATCTCTCTCTCTCTCTCTCTCTCTCTCTATATATATATATATATATATATATATATATATATATATATAGAGAGAGAGAGAGAGAGAGAGAGTGAGCAAAGCCAGGGAGGTTAACCAGATGCACGTACGGTTTGCTACCCTGCACTGAGGAAAAGGGACAAAGGGGCGGAAAGAGTGGGAGGGGAGAAAGAGCACTACAGTGGCGCGTACATGTAAAGATATGCCGCAAGTCTATACGCAGTCGTAGAGACTGCTCGACTTGAGGTTTCGATGCGAAAGCATCAAATGGCCCATTGAGCGAAAGAGCCGCTGTCTGTAGCAGAGAAACGGCACCTGAATTCCCACTGGCTGCGACGACACATCACGTGCGCACCTCGACGGAGCAGAGCAGGCGAAAGGGAACACCTTTTGTAGCGCTGGCGCGCCAGGTGTTACGTGAGGACATCGCCACGACGCCACGTCACTCTCGCTCTGGGAAGCCTGTTATCCGCGCGTTCCTATTTCGCTCAAGCTCCCGCCTGCTTTCTAACTTCGCCTTGGTAATCGCTATAAAGGAATTCATGCATAAAAACAAATTAAATTCGAAAGGAAAACGTTGGCGGAAATCAGTTTCGAACGTACGACCCCACGCTCAGACGCCGAGCGTCTTTCCCACTGGGCTACACCAGCGCCTCCAAGATATCAGGCCTGTGCACTCTGCTTTATGTCATCACGCAACTTGGACAGAAATTTCCATTGCCAAGCTCGGCGCGGCGAAAGCGGTAACGTCAAAATCACCGCGGCTTACTCGGGAGCGTCCCCATTAGATTCTATGGCAGTCGAGCAAGGTCGCATAACGTCACGGATCGAATTACCCGGCCTTGTAATATCTACGATGGCGAATTAGAAAGTCTTTGCCCATACATTTTTTTATTAGCGAAAAGAAGGTACATAAAGGTAAATACAAATATACGTACTATTCTACGTTCCTTACGCTATTTTTCCACATAGTCCCCACACCGGTTCCGACATTTGTCCCATGCCAGCAGCACTAACTTTGAGATGCCCCTGTCGTCAGCCAACGATGCACCCCCCCCCTCCCGAACATTCATCGTTATGCAAGTTTTCACGGCTTTTTGCGAATTCACAACACCACTCCCTCGCGTTTCTCAAAGCGAGACACTTTTCCCCATACGTAGGCTGCATGTACATGCTGATTTCGATGAGCGCTCGTCCCTTGTTTCATTGAAAACAAATCCCAATTCGTTGCCCGTACCTCGAGGACGTGTGAAGCACAACCGCCATCTTCAACAATTGACAGTTGCGCCGTGCCGCAGAGCTACCAGCCAACAGAGCCGGCCCAGCCGAAGAAAGGTCCACCACGGCGAATGGATATGTTGACTTTGCATTTACAGTACTAATTTAGATCAAAAAAATTGAGACAAAGACTTTCTGATTCGCCCGCGTAGGAGGCATTGTCCAAGCGTATCAACGCGCTCGCTTGCCCGTGAGGAGTTCATAACTCGAAGGACCACTCAGCGGCGTTCAATTGGACATTAATGCTTTCGCATTCACAACTCATAAGAAGTGCTTAGTAGTTAGGTGTCCTCGAATTTTTTCGGGAACGTTCCCGTTGCTTACGGCGCCAGCAACGCGCACGGCCATGGCTCAAGGTAGTTTGTTTGCGAAAAGCCACGATGCCTTCCGAAGGCATGCAAGCACGGAATGGAGTGCGTCAGGTACTTGTAAGCCGCTTTGAGTAATGGCATCCGCAGCTTAGTAAAAAGCGGGTGAAGAGCCCCACTCACACAAGTCAGAACTCAGTCATACGTAAGTACTGACAAGGAGACAAAGAAGAAAAAAAAAGGAAAGAAATCCAACAAAAGTCCCGCGATCCACCGCCAAATAGCTCGCACATGCATTTCCGTTCGCACATAAGCCACTGCAGCAACCTGCTCTCTAATGGCAAATGGGTGATTCGCCAGTGTAGAATATAGCAGCGGATCCAGAACGGGGCGGGGGGGGGGGGGAGGGGGAGAGACAGATGGCGTAGCCGAAATACTTAACGGATGAGAAAAACTGGTTTTGGGCGTTTGCGCAAAGCCTCTGGAGAGCACCTAGCAGTAGCGACACTTACGGGTCGATATGATCCAATTGCTCATTCCTTTATTTTGCTCTCCCGGCCACTCGTCCACTTGGAAGAAAAGGATTGCGCTGGTGACAAGGCGGCGTAGTACACGACTGACCTGAGTGTGGTACGTTTCATTCATGTTAACCACTTCCAAAGTAATTATTTCAATAGTACTGCGTTATACAAATTCATGATGTTTGTATGAATAGAAGAAATGCGGAACGCTGATAGCGGACTGTGATAGGGGGGGGGGGGGGGAAGGGGCACTCGGTGCGCTTTTACGGTAACCACATCTGTTAGGAGTTTCGCGTCTGCCCCGAACACACGTTCTCTACAGAAGGTACTCCGTACAAAAGAAAGACTAAAACAAAACTATAGTGGAGCCTTAGCGAGTGCCACCTTTTCGTAATGATAGAAACAAATTCCAGTGTTTTACGGGCTAAAAACACGGTCGGATAATGAGGCACGCCCTAGTGGGGCATTCATGTTTAATATTTAACAACTGTGGTTCTTTAACGTGTACCTAAGCTTATCTTCACGTGCGTTTTTGCATCTAGCGCCCATCGAAATGCTGCCGCCAGGATCAAACCGACGACTTCGAGCTCAGCAGCGCAACAGCCGCCCCATCGCACTAAGCTAACCAGGCGGGATTCGTAATGCTAGACGAAAGTAAATCAAGTGCGCTTAACGCGGCAAATGTGCGAGAGAGAGAGAGAGAGAGAGAGAGATAAGGGAAAGGCAGGGAGATCAACCAGGCTGAGCCCTTTTGGCTACCCTGCACTGGGAAGGTGAAAACGGTACTGAAAGATGAGAAGAAAGAGCGCAATTCACAGTATGCGTTCACACAGACGCAATGAAGCGTTCATCGCTGGGTTCATCACAAGCGGCCATTTAGGCTGATGCATCTCAAGAAAAGCAGCAGCGCTTTTGTCGCCTTTCGCAGAAACACGGGACCATGGTCCCAAGATCTTCTACTCGGTAAACAGTAAGTCATCCATGCGCCGTTAACCTCTCCAAACACATCTGATTTTTCTCACAGGTTACGAAAACAATTGACGAAAGCAATCCACACAATTCGAGTAGTGGTATTAGTGTGCATATATTTCTTTTAAGGTGGAACATAACATTTTTTACATTTTCCATACTTACTATGTTTGGCAATGGTTTTGAACTACTCGAAGGAAAATCTTTTACTCGCTGAACACGTGCACAAAACAAGCAATATTCCTTCTAGTTGATTACCTGCGTTGCAGTTCAGCAGCTTAATTGTGCTTCGACGTGTTTCTTGCGTGTCGAATTTTATGTGTGTTTAGTCTCCCAGTCGAATTCTTTGCAATGTTCAAGTACTTCTTTCTGTTGTCGAATGGAAATGATGGAAGTTCAGCAAGAGAACGCATATGCATGTTGTATCGATCCTGTACACACTATCGTCAGCACAAAGCGTGTCGTTTCGTCGAGGTAGTGCCGCCGATGTGGGAGGCAACATGTCAGAATACCGCGCAGCTCCTTGTAAGTGAGCGACTGCTGCGGTCGCCGTTTGCGGGCCGCGAAAATATGCCACGACAACGACAAGCACAACAGCAACAAAAGCATTATGTGGCGATCCAATAAACACTATCTCAACAAAGCCAAAGGAACGCTATATAGAAAAATAGGTTGAGCAGTATCAACAAATTGCCCTTCTACAACGCGAGAAATGTACCTCTTACAAGAAGATTAGTAAGCGAGAAAAAAACGGAATAATTAAAAACACATAGCAACGCCAAATTGGAGTTCGCACGCCAGCTTGTGGTGACGTCATAGATTTTCACAGCGTCTGCTCGAGCGTAGTCAATTTTTTAATTATGAAGAATTTTTTTTCTTCTAAAAGGTCGCAAGACTGAACTCAGAAGGTTTCTAAAACATTTAATGCGCCACAATTTGCAATTCGTGACGTCACATTGAACTTTCGGCGTTGGCGGCTTTGGCTGCTTTGGCGCGAAATTCAAAAGCTGGAATTTTGACCTTCATTTCCTCTTTTAATAATCAATCCCTTACTGCAAAATTAGCGAAAATAGAGTTTTGAAAGAATACTCTATCAGTCGAAGCTAATTTAGTGTATCTATTAAGTGTTCCTTTAAAAAACGTTTTGCAGCAAGAGAACACAAGAGATCGTTGCTGGCTGTAGGTGCGCCTAGCCCGCCCTTCTTTGAGCGGAACTGATAGCTCAGCCTACTGTTGCGCGGCACAAATACTGACCATGCGGAATAATCCTACACAAAGAAGATTTATGCAAAATTTATTGTCAAGTTCGTTCTTTGACAATATTTATAATACCAAGGAGGGACAATGGGAAATTATTCACGAGCGACTTGTTTAATATCATTCGAGGAAAAGAGTAATTCGGGATGTTCCCGGCAGGGAAACATTTAACAATCCAGCAAATTCGCTGCACTCGACTAGTATATGTGCGAGCCCTAAAGAGTTAAACAGTCTTAAAGACAGCGTAAGAACATAAGACCTGCCGAAGACACGCACAGCGATGGCTTAGAACTGTAAAGGAAAAATAATTTGAAACAAGAAAATATAGTCCACATGTATCCGAAGTTTGTCAGGAGCCACAAAGAGCAAACAAAACCGAAAATTCAGTTCGCTAGCCTTCACTAGCGAAGGCAGAGCTGGAGAAAGGAAAATAAATAGTAGAGAGGGGCAGAGGGAGGGGGGCTGCGCACACACACGTGCACAATACATGTGCACATGCTGCGATCGACGCAACTTAAAACCAGTCCCTACTAAAGCTTTACCAAATTAATATTTACTCCATTGAATACCTTGGCGTCGTTGTATCTTCGGTTCTCAGCTATAACACATGCAATATAAATGTATGTTCAAAAGCTGAAAAGAAGCTATGGTGTCTTAGAAGGAGGTTAAATCTTGCTGCCAGAATAGCGAGAGAGCAAGAGAAAACTTTTATTGTTCAAAAGGATTTTCGTAAAACAGGTCAAGTGGGCAGCCGAGGCCAGTGGGGCCCTTTAGTCCAGGGCACCGCTGGCCTCGGCTACCCACTTGACCTATTTTATGGAGGACTATTATTCCGCCAGGTCTGAGCTGGTTAGCTGTGCCTCCCTTTGCTCCATTGTTTGGCGTCTTTTATCAAACGGGTGTGATTCACAGTCCCACGAAATGTGTTGTAGTGTTGCTATGCCGCCGCACCATGGGCATTCGAGCCTGTAGCGAGTGGGGGAGATGGCATTTTGCAATATAAGGTTGGGGAATACCCCAGTCTGAATTTGAACTTAGTGGAGAAGAAGCCGCCAGCTGGCGCACAATAAAAGTGAAGCTAGCTGCGTATCTGACCCTTGAGCGTCCCATGCTGTAATGCGCGAGCGTGATATGGGACCTCCTCCTAAAGAATATCAGATTGACAACAAAAAAAAGGTTAAGCGAAAAGCGACTCGCTTGATATTATCGAGATATTTATGCACAGATGCCTTTACAAATATGTTAACCTATCTTCAACTTCCCGTGCTTTCCAAGGGGAGAAGGGTTGTTAACCTAAATTCCTGTATCAATTACGCAGTGGTTATTTCACCTTAGACACCGAATCATGTTTAAAACAGCACTCATCTCTCACCGCAAGGAGTTCTCCTAAATAACCATATGAGCCTATCATAGTGCGACCTAGCACATTCAAATATTTGTTTTTCTCTTAACCTATAGATGATTGCAACTCTCTACCTTATGCAACCATCCAGTCCGACACCTTAAGCCTGTTTGAAGGTTCGCTGTTGCGTCTTTTTTCTTCCGCCAATTCATGTTACAGTGAAACTTAGTGTTATAATTAATTCTGGTACAGGTTGTGGCCTAGTATTTTTTGGGAAACCAGGGGCAAGAAGGGAGATGGAAATTGAAGACGATGAGCAGATGGAAATTCAAGACGATGAGCTTCTCAATGGGATTCTCAAGATGAAATCCTCAATCCTACACCCTTGCCGTTAACACACCTTCGCTCGTTGCCGCACCCACCCGCCTTACCGCCTCTCCCTTTAGAAGAACCCTACCTACATAGATTGTGCAGAGGAAAGCACATGTCGCCTTGAAAAAGACAAGTCCACTTGGCGAAACGTTGGCTCCCGCTTTCATCTCATTCTCGTTTTGCTCATCGTCTAGTATTTTTTCGTTTCTGTGCTTTACGTTGTGCCTGTTTTTATTTATTTGTTTGTTTTCCGACTTTCTTTGTTTTACTCGGTGCATACATGACTAGTCTGTAATCCGTTATCGCCCTTCTACAGCGAAGCTGTATATGGCTAGGGTTGCATGCATTCAAGAGTTCTCCGTGAACAAAAACTGTCATCATCAACGGCTCATACCCCCGTAAGCATTCATGCTCCAGTAAGCAAGCAAAAAATGCAGTGGCTCATAGCCCCGTAAGGCAGAGGCTACAAGCACTCAACAAAGTGAAGAAAACAGGGCTTAAATTCTTGCTAATCACGCGTACAACATACAGAACAGCATGTCGAAAACCGTCATCACCAATGGGTCATACCCCCGTGAGCAATAGCTCATACCCCCGTAAGCAAGGAAAAAAATGCAATGACTCATAGTGCTGTAAGGTTCATGACTACTCACTCTGCGTGAATTAGCTGCGATGACTACCCCTGTCGTTGTCGGTGATTTCAATGTGAATATGTCGGTACCGAAAAAGCAGCAGTTTACGCATTCCGTGTTGCAGAGATCCCTTGCGATGCCACACTGATCCGGCCCAACCGATCACTCAGTGGCGTACGTGCATCGATTTGACATTATCAAAGAATGTGATTGCAGTTGCGAGTGAAATAATGACCACCCATCAAGACAATAAATGAGTTCGTACCTTTGTTGAAAATTATGTGTCACCTCCATGTCGTGTGCTAAACAGCTTCGCTGGTCAACCACCTTCACAGGGTGGAATGGATCATGATTTCTTCCTAAGGTGACTTCGCCTGCTCAAATATGTTACTGCTGTGTACAACGCCATTCAAAGGGGCCCTGAACCACTTGTTACTTTAATGTAGTATTCGCAGCATTGTTGTTGTTTCATATTTACATCAGTTTGTGATTGCCTTTGATAACGTGTGGTTAAATTCATTGTGTGATATTTATATTTATACTTTTAACACACTGTATATTGAACCCGCTCTGTAACAACCTTCGGGTGAACAGTATCCATAAATAATTTAGACCTTTTTACAGTTTCAAGAAGTGTAAGGAGGTGCGACAAATGGTGAGGTAGGAATATAAATATAGCCCGCTCCAAAACTGGTTGGCGAGAACTAAAGTATGGACAATGCATTAAATTTGCACATGGTCGCTATCTTATGTATGGCTCTTGTGACCTAGCATAGACACGTTGGCAAACGTCTAAGCGAGCGCATCGATAGCCATTTACCTTTTTCATGAATGGCATGCTTTAGTGAAGTGGCATTGATTAAAGGGGTCGTACACGCGTGTCGGGGAGATTGGGACTGACCATCGACAGCGGTGGCAAGACGGGGCAGCCAGACCCAACTCTCGGAGAGATAAGAAGCCTTCGCCGTCGTTTACGACCACAGGCCCAGGGAAACGGGGAGGGTGCTGCCATGGTCGCTTCCGTGATGGGCAACAAACAAAGCGAGCGAGAATGTCACAGAAGGCGCTGGAAATGAGCGGTCGACGATGCGGGCATCTGTCAAAGAAAAAAGGAAGGAAACGCGTGAAAAGACCTGTAAGCACTGTTATCTGGCCAACCGTTCACGCGCGCGCTTGTTGCCGACTGTCGTAGAACAGCAATCATGGCAGCGCGACATCGGTCGGGAAGGCTGCGGAAAGTGCTTGCCCGTGTACGGGCGTGGGCCGCACGTTGCTGTGGCGCTCGGGGCTCGCTTGGTCTGGCTTGGGTGCCTCTGCTATCGGGCGCACAATCGTGGCATCGCGGGCTGAAGAGGGGGAAGGGACCTTAATTATGACCCGGAGCAGCGCTCCCACCACGCTGTCAGTCGCCACGGGGACACATAAATTTCGGCCGCCGTTGTTTGGAGAAAGTGCGGCGCCGGAAAATACAATCGTCCTAAGTGCGGTTACGCGTTGTGTAGACGTTCCGCGAATGCGCCACGGCTGGCGCGGCTGTCCAGCAGCGCCGTTGACGCATGCTGGCCGTCGGCGCGCGTCTATATCGCTTCCCTTGGCCTCACGCCTTTTCCTTTCATTCTCATTCCTACAGCTCATCTCTTGGCGCGGTGACCAACATGCGCATTCCCTGTGAAAGCCTGAACAAGCTTCGCAGAGGAAAACCTGCGTCTTTCTAGGTACTATGGCGACCACACGGCCATTATACAAACCGTTTGAAACAAGTATATCGTGAGTCGTCCATAAAGCACAGCGCGATCCTATGCGGGCCCCAATAAGTCAGAATAATTCGACACCGTGAGGAGACCCAAACTGAATATGATTGGCAGCAGCCATGCCACACTATAGTAACGAGCCCGGCTTGAATTGAAGTTATATTACGTTCGACATCCACGTCTTTCACACACATGTGTTCGAGTGGGTACCGGCGTCCTTTGCCCAACGCTTGGCATTCATCAGCGGTGAGCCACCTGAGGAAGAAGCTGTGAACTCCTTGAGCCTGGTGAGCAAGATCAAATTGAAAAGCTGGGTTGGGTCGTCTCTTCCATTCAGTCTCCATGGACAAGGTTTCCGCTAGTAGTCACTCGTGCATTCTGCATTTCCTTGTTCTCGACATTCCTGTGTAACGTATCGCATGAAAGTGTTCGCAATCATTTAATTACAACGTAAATAGGCAGTACAACTACATTCATATTATCACGATACAATCTAGTCGTAACAAGACACTGATAGCCACCGTTCTCAAAATTAGAAGGTTTCAGTTTTACTGGTCATCGTCACTTAGAGGTACCTTTCGCGCCGATATCGTAATGTGCTTCTGTGCACGCTTCGTGGGCGGGCTTATTGGTCGATATGCGTCTCCGAGCACCCTGCCTGTACAAATGGTCCGCATTGACTTGCTTTCATTCAGCGCCAGTTACAGGCTCGGCGCACCTTGAATTTCGCGACGAAGTGTCGAGATGAACGGCATAGTGCGTAGCAGTACTACGCCGCATTCACTATGTATAAGGCAAATGCGGTAGAAGTTGTGCAAGGGATTTCCGTGCGACGAGCAAGCTGCTGCAGTTATCCCAGTGGCATATGCATAGTAATAATTAAGGTGTTCGAGAGCGTAGCCAGTTAAAGAACTGCTTACCTTCTCACATAGCTGGGGGAGAGGGGTACCTCAAGCCCGTTGGATAGAGAGACAGAGAGAGAGGCTCTTTATTAGAAGAACAGACATTTTTGTCACTGCGTATACAACCGCTGACATGCTACTCTGTATAGGGATGGGGAATGGGATAAAAGGAGTCCAGCTTAGAGCAAAAAAAAAATTGCAAGTGTGCCTGATATTAATATTTACAGGTGAGATGGTGGCCAAATTTAGGATTTTCTACATGAAATGGTTAATATTTAAAGCTTTCCGATTAGACTAATTTCTGACAGCTATTTATACAATAAATCCAAAACCTGCTGCTGTTCTGAAGGGCTAGGCATTGTACCTAAGACGCTGGGTAAGGTTATCGAATAGTGGCACATCACTTCCATTTGTCGCGCGAAAAATTGTCTCGTCGCTTTACGCGGGGCGTTCAAGTAGTATGTGCTCCACTGTCTCTAAGCTGCCGCAGTAATCACAGTAGGGATTAGGGGCCGGGGCGCCCTATGCGGTACAGATAATTGTTCGTGTATGTCACGTTCAGCAGAAGACGAAGGTACAATCTCTCTAAATGGAAGTGGTCGTGGAATTGTCGATCTCATTTCTGGGTCAATATAACGTAGAAAGCCATCTTGGTGAAGCGGCAGATACCAGAGGCACTCTTTTTCTTGATATGCCTATTTTTTTTGCCAAGTTCGAAGCGTCGGATTGGTAAACAAATATTCTTCTGAAATATCGGTGTTGGAGTTCATTTCGGGCAGCTTCATCCGCTTTTTCGTTTCCCGAAATATCGCATGGCCAGGTGTCTACTGGAACGTGATGCAATGCCCAGCAATTTTAGCCTTCTGGTGAAGATAGGCAATGTCAAATGCTGCAGGTTGGTTATTACATCGCTTGCGCCTGTTCCATATACATTGAAGGGCTGCTTTCGAATCCGTGAATATCACCCATGTCTTTGGCGGCTGCTGTCGAAGTACATGCACAAGAGCCTCCTTAATGCTATATAGTTCATCTGACTTAGACTATGTCACTCGCTCAAGACGAAGCGAGAATCGTTGCCCTGTACAGGCCACAAAAGTCCGCACGATGAGCATTATTGAGTTGCACAGCCATCTGTGAAAATGTGCGTTGCGGTTGCGTATTCTTTGTGCATATGTTCCAAAGCTGTCTGATGGGTCGCTGCTTGAGGCATTTTCTTTTTCGCATTGATTCGAGGGATATATGGCACAATTTGCAGTGCTGACAATGTCCAGGGTGATATATTCCATGGCATAATCTGTGATGCCTGAGCAGAAATCGAACTATATGTGCTTCCGACGGCATGCCCAAACCTGACAGCAAAACTCTGGGCCGTCCAGCGAGCCGAGGAAGCCGCTTCTAGACAAGATTTCGGAACCGCGTCCGCGGCGGGTGCCCAGACACACTAAAAAGACGCGGGTTGCTGAAATATCCTTTAAAAAGTTGGTTTTAGTATGAATGACGTTTTTGAAGTGAATCCGAAGTGCACACAATAGAGAACTCACAATTTCCAGTCAGTGCGCACAGTGGCGTAAACGCAGTATTGCTTCAGCCCGAAGTTGGTTTCTGACAGGAAAAATTGAAAAGCAACGGGCAGAGTCAAATATTAGTGCCGCAGCTACAATTTCAAATGATAGTGAAGAGCATGAACACCGCGGCACTTGTCGAGAATAAAACCTAGTGGCTAAAAGCTTCAAATGAGAAGACAAGCGTTTTCTCAAGAAGACGCTAAGGCGAGCATGCAATATATTGTCTGCATATATATTGGCGTAGAATTTTGTGCAATGTATATAGAGGGTAGAATGGTGTCTTACAACGAAACATGACTGGATAGAACAGATCTGTCACCCGGCACATTCTTTCTGAAACTTGGGGCGCGATAACGTAATACTATTTCAAACTTTTCTTTTCCAATTGTGCAATCAGCCCACCGCGATTAGTAAAAAATTTTTTTGGAGCATCCCCACTTCACCTGTCTGTCACGCGACGTCACGAGAACCGCGATAGCTCCCCATGTGATATGACGTGTACACACTGATTTTGCATAATTTGACCGAACAAAACAAAATAGTTATTTCTGATTCAACACCTTTTTGTCATTAGCCCTCGGCTATTGGTCAAAACTTTTCGGGCTGCAACCACTTCACCTGCCTCTCACGCGACGTCACAACAACGCAAGAACTTACCGCGTCAAAGTGACGCGTAGGCGTTAAAGATGCATTAGTATGCAGAACAAAACTGATTTTTTTTTTGAATAGCTGCAGGCTTCCCCATTCCGAAAGGAATAAAAGATGGCCGCCGCCGATCACTCAGGCACTGGCTACTCGCACCTGCCGGAAAGCATGGGTTTTTTTGCGTGTAATAAAACTTTTTGCGTGGCCGTGTAACGTTTTCCGTGACTTTCAGCACGTTTACGACCTCATTCTGCCAACTCTTCTTCGCTGAGGGTCCGCTTTAGCCTCATTCTTAAGCTTCCGTTGCATGCCGCGGCGACTGTCGACGCGCCACCGTAAGCTAAGCAAGAGAAAGTGGACCAATCGCAGACACCAGAACCACCCTCTTCATCCGGTTATCGATATTCAGTGCAGTGGCTCGCCCCCATCGAATCCTTCTCCACTTGAGCATGCTCCTCGCCTCTTGTGAGCCAATTAGATAAGACAAGTCGCTCACAGCAGGCATTGATATTCGTTTTTCAAGCAAACAAAAGTGACCTCCTATGAAAAAGGGGAGCATTTGATTGGTTTGTTCAGACAACCCTGTGGGTGACCGCCCGATTCTTGCGTCAGCGGTTACGCAAATGTGCCGTCAGGAGATCAGAATAAAAAACATAATGGAATAGTTTTACGTTATACGGCCCTAGTTTTCTTTATTTTTCTTAGAATATTGCGTCCTGGTGGCTTCAGTTTGGGCACTAGATTTGTATGAAATTTCACATAATATTACCCAAAAGCCTGTTAATAGCAAGCACTGGATAAAAAAAAAGGCTTTTGCGACATGTGGCGAGGTTGCCACACTTCATGAAACGTTATGGGAGTGTCAGGACCTAACAAACAAGTCGGGCATTGCCGACCCCTCCGTCTCTTCCACCGCCAGCCTCCGCTCACGCTGGAAGACCGAACGGCTCCGCTCGAACTTGACAGCAAAACTCTGGGCCGTCCAGCGAGCCGAGCAAGCCGCTTTGAGAGAAGATATCGGAACCGCGTCCGCGGCGGGTGCCCAGACCCACTAAGAAGAAGCCGGACTCGAATCTCATTGATTTGAAAATAAAGTTTACTTTCCTTCTTGCGACATATTGTAGACTATAACCAAGTGAGTAAAGTAATTGAAACCTTTGCAGCTCATATAAGTTACAATTTGCCTAATGTCTTCGTAGCAGAACGATCACGCATAACTTTAACTGGGATCGCGGGAATATAGTAAAAAAATAATTGACTTGCCATCCTGACCCTGCGGAAGTGGATGGCGAGCGAAGGTCTTAGAAACGCACTCAAATGCCGTCGATGGGGATATGAAATGTTTTATTGTTCTGCCTAGTCTTAGCACGACGCCATTGTTCAGCGTTACGATTTTGCACTCTTCGACGCTCATCGTATTCACGCTGCTCTCCACTTTACGTGGTCTACCCATAGCTGTCTTGCAATGAACTGAACGAGTTGCTAGGCAGGTCGCCTGTTTATATATTAAGTTTGGTGACGTCCCTCACTGATTCGTATGCTGTTGTTGCTGCTTTCCCACCGGAGCTGCTTATGCAACCGTAATTTTTACCGGGATACACACGCGGGGAGAAGGAACGTGCCTCGCATTGTTCACAGGCGCCTTAATCATCCATCATGCGGTGTGGACGCTTGTTTTGTGCTTTTCTTTATTGAAATGAAAACTGAGATGTGTGTAGTATGGCTGATTCCAAAGGAGATATCCACTTTTCTCCGGTTCATCTTTTGTTTTTTTGCGGACGGACACGAAAGATCTCGACCAACTAGAGGCTAACAGCGTCGCTGTAAAACAAAACTTGATTAGATTTGAGTATACGTTTCCTATCATCACGCGTATGCATATACAAAACAAACACACGTACACGTATGCGTAAGCACACGTGCGCGCGAGTGCACATTAAATCGATAGCTCTCAACGTACAACGACTTCTTAAGAGCTGACAAAGGAGCCAAGGAAGTTTGATCAATCTTGTATTGTTACTCATGTCTGTCCCGAATTAAAAAAAATATTCTAGATCGGAAAAAACAAAAGGCAATTCGCTTCTCGGATGTTTAAGGAGGGTTGTTGCCACATAAAAGCGAGTGAAAAATCCCTATGAAAGATCATACGGGGCTGAGAAACGTTGCAGTGAACAAAACTCACAGCGAGTAATTCTTGAGGAGGAATTGGTATTTCAGTGCTCTCTTCCAATTGGGCCACTCAGTCATCGAAGAACGTAATGCATTTATCTTCCAGTTTAAAGGAATATGGCGGCTTCTCAAGAACGAACCAAAATCGTATTTTTGCAAGGGGGGGTTCTTGGGGCTCCACACTGAGAAAGCACGCACTGACTGTCTGTCTCCAGCTGAGAATCGTTCTTTCACAGTGATTGGGTTGGGAAGGCAACTAAAAAAGAAATGAGATTCGCCGCATCCTCCTTCCACCCTCTCCGTTCCCTTTCTTCCGAAAATTCTCACGTGTTTTATTATGCGCTTCTTCAATTTTCGCGCAGCAACGAATAAAGCAAGAATAAACGTGAGCCTGTTTGAAAAATTACCGAGCCCCGGTGGCGCGAGAGCTCCGCGTGCAGATGACGTCGCGCAATACAAAAGCTGTCTTAGAGGTGAGTAACCTCGCTTCGCTGGCGGAGCAGCGCAATATTCATTTCAAGATTCGTTGAAGCATTCGTGTGTGTTGCCAGTGCCGCTGAATATTTGTGCAACTGGTCGATATGCACGAGGAACGCGCATTATGATTTAATCCATCTTGTAGCTTTCTTTCTCACCCAATGTTTAGGCTTTTATTGTTATCAGAAATCGATGTCACACAACTGATTGTATTGTGTGCGGATGATGGTAGTCTGCTTCTCTTTCACTTCATGCATATAATAATCTCGATGTAAAAGCTATGTCCTGTGCTGTGTTTTAAGAATAGGGTTGTTTTGTACGCAAACACAAAAATAATAATGTGATGAACGATTTCATTAATGCAATAGCTGGCGCAAGTTTGCGGGGTTCACAATCAACTTGTGAGAGAGAGAGACATAGCAAAGAGAGGAAAGGCAGGGAGGGCAACCAGGTGAGCGTCCGGTTTGCTACGCTGCACTGGCGGTGAGGGAAAGGGGGAAGGAAAGAAGAAAAGAGGAAGGCAGGGATGACTGTGTGCAGTGAAGCACCGTGACACCAAAGTGGAATTCCATAAGTGGTGATCTGTGTTGATCACATCTGGGACGACCAAAGGGCCAGTGGTCGTTGGCTGCGGGTGAGCTTACTCGATAGCTTACTCGTGAGCTTACTGCGGGGCTTACTCGATAGTTGAAAGCACTGGATTAAGATTATCTAGTACTTGCACTGCACTTCGCGCTGACGGAGTATGCAACTTGCTGAAAGTGCACGAAGGGTATTTATGAGGGACCGAAGCATCACAAGCACTTGCTGGTCTTCTTCGGACAATTTATCGGGAGTCGGCGCTGTGGACTCTACCACGGTGCGATGTATCCTTTGATGTGACTGTGACTCTGGCTTTGGCGCTAGCTGTGGCATCGGCTGTGGCCCTGGCGGTTTCTTCGGCTGTGGCTTCAGTTGTGGCGGGGCCTGCCTCTTTGGTAGCGCGGGCCAAGCTTCAGTGTTGGTGTTGTGTGGCACGACCTTGGACGACTCCGTCAGGCCTAGGGGGCAGAGGAGGGGGAGTTGTCGGTTGTGGCGCATTCTTCAAGGAGGCCTCTGTGTTCTTTGAAGTCCGACGGCGTTGGAAGCGTCGCTTTCTAACGGCTGCAACAGCTTCCCGACAAGATGAACGGTCTCTCGACATCTGCTTCAAGACCTCCCGTTCCCTCTTCATCTTTGGGACAGTATTTTGACGTAGCATCTTGGGACCCAATATAATTGGGGCATTTTACCACAGTGGCTACACAGGAGTCTGCAGCGTGGGCCTCTGCGTAGCGCAGCAAACTCTCGTGTTCTCGCACACAGCACTAACGTGCCCCAGCGTCATGCAATTGTGGCATTGGAGTTGCTTTCGGATAAATGGTCGTACGGGGTGTCTAAAGTGGCCCACCTTGACGTGTGAGGGAAGACATTGGCCCTTGAATATTACATTCACACAGCGCGATTCGGCGAATCGAGACACGTGAGTTATGGCGAAGCCATCAACGGCTGGCTTCACTAGAATAGGCAAGTCAGCGCTGGAGATGGAGACGTTCACGTCGTAGATGACACCAGTAGGGGTGCCACTGTCTAGAGGAATATACGAGCAGACCTTCATGCCACCAAGTTCCGTAAATTTGCTCAAAGTTCGCCGCGCAGTCTCATGTACAACGTCAATAGCCAAGGCATTTTTTCGTGTGTTGACTCTGACGTCTGCGACTTGATTTGGCGCCACTGCTTCAAGAAGCACCGAGACAGACTGTCTGTTGAGTCGCCTCAGGCTGCGGGTAGCGAGTTCTGGTACAAATAGAATCGTATTGACTGAAGTATTGCGAGTTGGTCCTACCGTCGACGTGCTTGAAGACCAGGTAGGTCCTGGTGTTTGTTCGTTACGCCTTGCGGCTCCTCACAAGCTGAAATCCGTCATCGGAGAAGTCCTCACTGCTGAGCGAGTAGACACTGGTATCGTCGCGGTCGGTGTCGCTCTGGGGGTTAGTGCGCTTCCTAGACGCAGCCACCACTGAAGTCGCCATTCCCGGCAGAGGCATATGGACGTCACGTTGCATCCATGCCACAACCCACGGCGGCTCCCCCGTGATATACACAGAGATCAGGTGAAAATAGCTGAGCTAGAAGAATAGCGTCCCGGCTCGCCGTCACTTGGTCTTCGTCCTTTAATCAACTTGTGAAATGCATATTTATTAAACCAGCCTGATCGTTCGTCCGTTAATATTTTGTACTATCTACAAGGTTCGAATTAAATCTGAACGCGGGGGCGTCTGATCATGTATTTCGGAGGACAGAAGGAGCAATACTGTAGCTGACGCGGATGACATCATGTGCATCGCACAGAAATTGTTAATGATGAGCTTGTGATGTACTGGAGTACAATTCGTTGCCATGCTCCTGAAAGCGGCGCCGGCCATTGCTGTACCATTGTCGTCTCCATCATCCTCATTCCATCGTCGTGACCGTCACTGTCAAACCGCCGTCGTCATTCCACCATTGTCATTCCACCATTGTCATTTGGTCGTCAGCATGCCAGCTTCGTCATTCTTTTGTGCTAATTATGTCGTCGTCACAACGCTGTCGTCTTGTTATCCTGATGCGAATGTCTCCACCGTCGTCTTGTCGTCGCACGCGCTCGCGTAGGTGATGTTCAAACCCCGACGTCTAGACGTGTTTCCGGCTCCCGCAATCACTTCCGCCGCATGCAACCGGCAAACGCACAGCCTTTAACATCCACATCTTTAATCCAGAGCGAGTCACTAGAATATGTATTAAAGCGTGCGGCTTTATACATGACCCTGCATGCCCGCCCCAGAAACAACTACTAATGCACAAGGAACCAAAGCAAGAAAATCGGGCCCTGTAAAGATGTTGTACACAACGCACACTTCATGACGCATCCGATGTTATGGCGGATGCCTAGAGACCGGAAGTGCGTCGACGCGGCAACGAAAGTGCAGCGCGAAAGGCGTCACCGTCGGCCGTATGGCACAAAAGGAAGCACGTTCGATCTCGTTTCTTTGAAGACCGAAATAAACAAGTCGGAGAGTCGAAGAGGCACTTGAAAAATTTCCGAAAATTGTAATAAATATTAACAAACACAGGCAGACACGGTGACCAATTCAATTGGTGAGACACAGGCAGACACGGGCATACACGGTGACCAAGTTTCAATTAAATTTCAGTGGCCAATATTCAAGAGTCCTCAACACTCAACCCAACAATTCTCCAACAAACTCTCAATAATTCCTCAATAAAAAACTCAACATTGACCAACGAGAGTTCAATGCCTTCTAAATAATTTTTTTTGTACGGGGCACCACCGCTGGGAACTTGATTTCGACACTACCTATTGCAGATGACCGGACAACTTAGCATGTTTACAGTGCTTCATTACTTTTTATTACTTCATTTATAGGCAATCTTTTACCGAATGATTCTGCCAAACATTTATTTTCATGCTTATTACTCCACGTTTAACATTATTGCCTGACATCTCCAGATTCTTCTTTCTTTTTCGTTGCAGTTGCCCGGTCATTCAGTAGAGTATACCTCAGTGACACAAATCAGCTGGAGGGACTATATGCCTTGGCATATACTGTGAGCATCCCAATGGTTCACGTATAGAAACACTCGACTTCTGTGTACCAGCCATGCGAGCAGCTGCTCTCCCGTGAGGCGACAGATAGCGAAGATGTGGCCTAAACCAATCGTCGCATTATTTGGCCTTTTTATTCCAGTCGTCAACACACACTACTGGTGATCACAGGCGAGAACACCAGATGGAAAACCGATTCTGCTCGAAGTGATTCACGTAAGGTTGGACGCATATCGAAAGAGAAACATAGCCAGCAACCAATCATTATTATTGCAAACACTTTCTTTCTTTCTTTCTTTAGAACGCACACCTTCCTGTAATCGTTTACACGCGAATGTAATAATTAAACACTGCCATAATTATTCCCGTACGCTGGTACGTTTTGACCTCAAACGTTTCAAGCGTGAATGAGAGGATGCAATAACAAGGCGCAGCGCCGCTCAAAGCACGACACCCGAAACAAGAGGGCGCTTAGGAAAAACAAATGGACGCGACGCCCGAAAGCAAGCGCTGAAGGCAATGTGAAATGAGTGGAGGAGAGAGTCGGAGGAGAGTAAAGTGGGGTGATCGCCCAACATTGCCAGGCCACTCCTTCCTCCATACCGTCTTCCGGCTTTCACGAGCACTACATCGTTAGGACACGACCAGAGCGCTGGACTGCAGCAGTCTAAAAACTTTTGCATCGTTCCATTAGGCGAACGAAGGCGCCTAATTCCCAAAAGTGGTGTCGATAAACTCGGCCAAGCATGGGAGTCTTTCGGGATGAAACCTCATTTTATTTTGGGTGGCAACCAATGCCCTCTGCTCTAGCTCCGAACTCATGGCCGTCGCGCGAAAAGGGTTCACTGACATAATTGGGTGCTTTTGACCGGCACATGTACGCACGCGGTGCCGTGGCATGGCCGGCTATTAGGCATGCACGCAAAGCACAAGAATAGACGCGTGTGACTTGTCTTACATTGTGTCTAAAGGGCCGACAGTCACTGCTCTCACGGGAAACGCGCTTTATCGCTTTTATAAGTGACAGCCAGTCTATATACTAGTATATACCTGACATAAAAAGGGCTGTGGCTTAGCTAAGGTTAAGCCCAGGATGCGAAGCATACTAGCCTTTATTTTAGTTGTTGAACCACTGTTTAGCCTGGTGAACTGCTGTTGCTTGGCTATATTTGGTTCGGCTAGACGAAGAAACAACTCATGCAGGCGAGCGCACGAGCTGAGACCCGGCTATGTAGCTACGCGGCCGCAAGTGAGCGCACGAGTTGAGCCTCCGCTTTTGCAGCTGTTATGACGTCATATGGTAGCTACGCGGCCGCGCGCGGCGCAGCAAGGAAGAGCGTGGTTGTGCGGCTAGTAGGCTTCGCATAAAAAGGGTGCACTGCATAGTCTACAAGACATTCGTGAAAAACCGCAGTATCTTGATTTCCGTTGAGGAAAAAGAATAAAAACTGGATGGTAGGCACTCTTATGTGCCTACCATCCAGTTTTTATGTGCCTGCACCATAACATATTGTTCTCTTCACAGTAGCACATACGAGGAACACATCAGGGTCCCACGCAATGAAAAATAGTGTGCAACAAGAAAACCAGAACAGAGAAAGTGAAATCCACCTGATGACATCGATGCGCCATGAGTTCTACCTATTTGTTCATCATCATCATCAACATCATCATCATCATCATCATCAGCCTGGTAACGCCCACTGCAGGGCAAAGGCCTCTCCCATACTTCTCCAACAACCCCGGTCATGTACTAATTGTGGCCATGCCGTCCCTGCAAACTTCTTAATCTCATCCGCCCACCTAACTTTCTGCCGCCCCCTGCTACGCTTCCCTTCCCTTGGGATCCAGTCCGTAACCCTTAATGACCATCGGTTATCTTCCCTCCTCATTACATGTCCTGCCCATGCCCATTTCTTTTTCTTGATTTCAACTAAGATGTCATTAACTCGCGTTTGTTCCCTCACCCAATCTGCTCTTTTCTTATCCCTTAACGTTACACCTATCATTCTTCTTTCCATAGCTCGTTGTGTCGTCCTCAATTTGAGTAGAACCTTTTTAGTAAGCCTCCAGGTTTCTGCCCCGTAGGTGAGTACTGGTAAGACACAGCTATTATATACTTTTCTCTTGAGGGATAATGGCAACCTGCTGTTCATGATTTGGGAATGCCTGCCAAACGCACCCCAGCCCATTCTTATTCTTCTGATTATTTCCGTCTCATGATCCGGATCCGCCGTCACTACCTGCCCTAAGTAGATGTATTCCCTTACGACTTCCAGTGTCTCGCTGCCTATTGTAAATTGCTGTGCTCTCCCGAGACTGTTAAGCATTACTTTAGTTTTCTGCAGATTAATTTTTAGACCCACTCTTCTGCTTTGCCTCTCCAGGTCAGTGAGCATGCATTGCAATTGGTCCCCTGAGTTACTAAGCAAGGCAATATCATCAGCGAATCGCAAGCTACTAAGGTATTCTCCATTAACTTTTATCCCCAATTCTTCCCAATCCAGGTCTCTGAATACCTCCTGTAAACACGCTGTGAATAGCATTGGAGATATCGTATCTCCCTGCCTGACGCCTTTCTTTATTGGGATTTTGTTGCTTGCTTTATGGAGGACTACGGTGGCTGTGGAGCCGCTATAGATATCTTCCAGTATTTTTACATATGGCTCATCTACACCCTGATTCCGTAATGCCTCCATGACTGCTGAGGTTTCCACTGAATCAAACGCTTTCTCGTAATCAATGAAAGCTATATATAAGGGTTGGTTATATTCTGCACATTTCTCTATCACTTGATTGATAGTGTGAATAGGGTCTATTGTTGAGTAGCCTTTACGGAATCCTGCCTGGTCCTTTGGTTGACAGAAGTCTAAGGTGTTCCTGATTCTATTTGCAATTACCTTAGTAAATACTTTGTAGGCAACGGACAGTAAGCTGATCGGTCTATAATTTTTCAAGTCTTTGGCGTCCCCTTTCTTAAGGATTAGGATTATGTTAGCGTTCTTCCAAGATTCCGGTACGCTCGAGGCCATGAGGCATTGCGTATACAGGGTGGCCAGTTTCTCTAGAACAATCTGTCCACCATCCTTCAACAAATCTGCTGTTACCTGATCCTCCCCAGCTGCCTTCCCCCTTTGCATATCTCCTAAGGCTTTCTTTACTTCTTCCGGCGTTACCTTCGGGATTTCGAATTCCTCTAGACTATTTTCTCTTCCATTATCTTCGTGGATGCCACTGGTACTGTATATTTGTTCAAGATAAAGCATAATCGGCTTCCTATTGATACTGAGTATTGTCCCTAGCGGCCGGCACGTACCCAGGATTTCTTTTTCAGAGATAGGGGGGGCGGGGGGGGTGGGGGGGGTAACCCAAGGTAACATATCAGTGCAAATGAGCAGGGGGGGTACCTTTACTAGTGTAAATGTGAATAATGGCCACCGTTCGCCATAAAAACGCGTACACCCATAAAAGAGAAATGAAATACGGTGTATCTCACAGGTACACGCCTGTAAGATAGACCTTTCCTTTGCTTAACCAACAAGCAACCAAATCAAATGGACTCGCGCAGGAAAGAAGCGCAGGAAGAACACTGCCAGGAACAAGTAAACAAGCGAAAGTGTAAAAAAAAAGATTTCTAGTAGCGTTTTTTTTTTAAATTAGCTCTGGAAGAAATGCAGAGAAATATATATTTGCGGAACAATTACAGTTCTTTTGGATCCCTCGTTTACTGCTCCACCAAGTTAAGTGCCAAAACCGACACGTATTGTTATTTGGGAAGTTGCGTAACGATGCGTGGCTGCCAGTCCCGTACAACCGCGTAGAGCGCAGGACGCTGCGGTTCTAGACGTACAGCGCCCACCACGGAAGGTTAGGAAAACGTCCACATAAGCACAGCAGAGAAGTGGCTACGTGAGGCGGCTTGTCTGATAACTGTATAATCGTAATTCAAAACACACGTAATTGTTCTCCCCTTCCGGCGTCGTTTTTTCTACTTCCTTTTTAATAAAAAGATGCTGATCCATAAATATTTTCACAAACAAGCTTAAATTAGTTCATTTTCGCTTTCCCTTCCTGTTTGGCTGTTGCCTTGGCTCTTTCCCTTAGTAGATAACTCAATTTCTCAAGTCCTTGCAACTCTTGTTTCCATGCAGTTGCCAATTTTGCCCGAAAAGTGCTGTACAATTGCGGAAAACCCAGACGAGGTAACGGGCGACAGTCATATTGCTTACGGGTTTAATAGTTATTGCAGGGTGTGATCACGGGCGCTCTTTCGCATTGTGTTATTTTCCACCGTATCTAACCCATATCCCGGGTATATGGTTCCAAGGATTTGCCAGCGTCGCGACGAGCCGTCACTCGAAGAAATAATGAAGCAAAGGAAAAGTTAAACACAACTGGCGTTTTCTCCGGCCGCAACTCGTTCCACAAGCATACAGACCAGCTGACTACGAACCGAATCTCTCTCCTGGTCCCTGGATCAGTCTAAAGAAAGAACGTTGAACTAACGAAGCAACAGCGATGCGCGTGACCATTGCAATAGATGGTAAAAACTGAACGCATCTAGAGTGTATCACGCGGGCACCGAATCGATGAGAAAACTGGCCTTCAGACTCTAGAAGATGCCGATAACTACCGCCATCCAAAGGGAGTGAAAAAGACAGCAAAATGTTGAGCACCGAATAGTTGTCAAGTCTCGAGATTGATTTGACTTCGCTTTTGGAATGTGTATGAGCAGGGGTGGCGCGGGTATGCGGGAGGGGGGTATGCCCCTTAGTTTCAAAGTGGGGGGGGGGGGGGCTCCTGCTGGATACGTGCCTGCCTAGTTGCATTGTTCTTTGCTTTTGAAACTGTATGTTTGAATGGTCGAAGCTTTTATTCGTGTACTAGGCCGTATATTAAACCATTTGAAAAGAGACTACATTGAAATTGTCAACTTCCATCATATAGAGTAAGCCGCCGTGGTTGCTTAGTGCCTATGGTGTTGTGCTGCTGAGCACGAAGTTGCGGGATCGAATCTCTGCCACGGTGGCCGCATTTCGATGGGACGAAATGAGAAAACACCTGTGTACTGTCTACTTACATTTAGGTGCACGTTAAAGAACCTTAAGTGGTCCGGAGTCCCCCCCTACTACGGCTGCCTCATAGTCAGAGAGTGGTTTTGGCGTAAAACCCCATAATTTTAATCGTATAAATTCAATACAGCTACAAACGCAAGAAGTGAAGCAAATTACACAATTAGTTTTCGTAGTAGAGAAGTGCAGATACACTCTGCTATGTCTTCATCATTCACCTTCTCTTCACTCTGTAAGAATATAGATATCACTTTTTGTTGCACTTCAATTACAGGTAGCGTGTAGTATAGCTTTGTCTGAAAAGTCATGTCCGACAGCCCGTAAGTCTGACGTAACAGAGTCAAGTCATTATGTTCTGTACGCTGACGATACAACTATTTTTATAGCTGATAATTGTATGTCTTCTTTACAAAACGACAACAATCTCATCATTAATTCATCGAAAACAAAATTATTAACGTGACAGCGATAAGTGTCCCATGTCGCAGAAAATCCGGCATCGGCGTCCCGCGTCAAGCGTTGACCGTCGTTGACAAGAATAATTCTTGCAAACCATGCAAACCGAATCACGCATACCCAACCACGCAAACCCTCCATATGCGCAAAGAACTTACCGGACTAATTGAATTTCTCAAAGTAAAATACGTCAGAAAAATCGTAAAGTACGACTTACACACAACCTACAGACGTGATAGAGTCGGACTGTAATTTGAATATACGAGAAAACATAATTATGTTATGTGGAAACTCAGACACGAACCGCTTTTCCAGTATTTCTACCATACATAGACCGGTCACGGCGTCCGAGATATGCGCGCGCCAGCGCGAATCCCGGAGGCCACGGAGCGGCGTGCCTGGTTCCTTGCAACACCTCCAGATGGCACTCGCCTCCGCCGGATCGCGGCCCACGCAAGAGGCCGCGTTTCTACCAGAAAGCTCGCCTTCGTGCGTAGCGTTCGCCACCAGTGTTTCCCCAGCAAACATGACGGTTACATAAGCTGCAGTTGCCGGTAAGCGTGAGCAGCAGTCAAGGATCTTTGAATGCTATCGTGTTCCACTCTTAAAGGCGAAGCTTAAGCGTTCTGCGCCAAAATCGCTAATTAATCCTGCTTCGTTAACCTTAGGCAATCATTATATTCTTTTAGCGACACCGTTTCATTTCTAGGTGTTATCCTAGACACCTATCTGAAGTTTCACCTGCAGATCAACCATGTCAAGTTGAAGTGCGCTTTTGGTATCCATGCACTTATCAAGACACGCCACTACTTTTCTTCTTGTGCTTTGTTTTCATTCTACTTTGCGTTCATTCATTCGCACATTAACTATGGATTTATTGCTTGGGGTAATAGATATCTATGTAATTTGCCTTCAGTCCAGCATATACAAAATCAATCAAAGCGTGTCATCCACCCTTAGTTCACCCCTTTCTAATGCTGTCAGCCTACTTGAGCAGCACAACAAATTGTGTCAAAAAGTTTTTGAACTACAATTTAGCAACAATGTTTTAGAAATTTCTCGTTTCCCAACTGCCCTTCAATGCATTAAAAGTAGCTCCCTTAGGAATACCAACCCCACTAGGTTCGCTTTTAAATATAACTTTTTGTTACCATTTGTTAGCACTAACTATGGTAAAAAAAACGTGTACATTCGCTACCATTACTCTTGAATCATTTTCCTGCTTCACTTAAGATACTGCCTACATTCCGGTATTTCAAAGCTTCACTAAAAGATTTTTACAGCAATTTCCTGTTAATAAATACTGGCTTCTGTAGATTTAGTCCATGGCACCCCAACATGTTTTCATATTTACGTACAGCGATTTTAGCAGTTTTCCTGTGAGCTCTCGCACAGTGTTTTTCGATAAAAACGAGTCTGCTACATTTGCTATTCATCGTTATCAAAGCATACCGTTTACTCGAAAAGTGTTCCCGATTTTCCTTGCTGCAGAGTCCTTCTGCTTTACCAGCAGTTAATTAACAGCTTACTAGCTGTATACAGTATTTCATATCAAGCAAAAAAAAATGATAGCACCCCGAGAAAGATGACTGGCAATAAAACCAAAGCAACAGCTGATCGATGCCCACATAAAGGTATATTAGCCTTTATTTGAAGTGTATTAGAAGTCACTGTAGCTTAAGAAATGAGACGCGAAGCAATGTAAACAAATGGACAAGGCAACTCCGATTGAAAGAATAATGAACGAGTGCAATTCTCAAGTGTTTGGATACACTGCACCAATAAAGAATGATATTCCTCATTGGGAAATTAAGTTCTCGTATACATGTAGAAAGATATGTAAGGTGTCTACCAATGCGCCGGAACTACGTATAGTAAAAATGACTTAGCTTATTGCTTTTTTTTTGGCAGTAATCTTCATGTTTATAGCTGCCTACAGTGTACACGATGAAGACGCGTCGACAGCAACCTTGGTATGTACCATCGCTTTTAAAAGTTCGGGGACTAAACCATTTTTTTTTCGCAGCCTGGGCATTCCGGCTGAAATCATGAGCGTACGCGCACGTGTTTGACCAATACAATTTATTAAACCAATTCCAGGCTGCGCGGCTGCGCTTGAATTTATTTAAATTTGCTGGTGCCGTGGTTCCCAACATTTTTGAACGCGACTGTACAGCCTACATACTGCAATGGAAGCTTGACGAAACACTTTTTCTGGAAGGCTGTCGTATGACGTTGACATCAGCAAGAAGGATGCTGGCATAAACTACTCTCCGGAATAAGTTACAAGCCGCAAAGTAACTGCTTTATTGCACAAAACAACTTGATGGCACTGTTGAAGCAAAATGGCACTTAGGGTCATATTTTTAATACCGGTGAAGTCTATGCTCGAGAATGGCTGATTCTTCAAGTGGTGGGGCTGAAAATGAGGACAGAGTCTATGATATCGAGCACAAAATTTTTGCGTGGTGAACTCTCACTACTTGACCGCTCATTTGAATTGTGGCACTCCAAGATAGCAGAAAAAAGTAGAAGGCGAAAGAAATCACGCCCAAACATCCCAGTCTGCTTCTATGATTCGATGCACAATGTTTAGCACATTTTTGTAGGCCGGTAGTTTTGCCGTTGATATTGTGCTACGACCTGGTTTGATCCCAGGGAGTGCTCTGGAAGAAGGTAAACCAAATATAAAGGAAACTTCAAGCCGAAGTTCTTAAATTGGTTAAATACCTGCCTCACAATCAAATCGCGATCTCGGCGTGTAAAAAGCCAGAAATTGATTTTAGAGCGCAACTCCTAGGCGCCCGTTCCTGCGGCGAGCGTCGGAGTCCTTCGTAACCGAGCGAAGGAGTACAGCGAAGGATGAAAGAGCGAACGCGGAGCGCAGCTGGCGCTGAAAGGCGGCGATAGTGAAGATGGCGCGAGATGGAAAGCGTAGCAGGAGGGTATGGTGAAAGCGTGAGAAGAAAAGCGTAGTTCCGCGCAAGATGGGCTCTGCGGCAACGAGATGGCGCGTAGTCTGTTCACAGACGACGCCACCGATACCACAATGGAAACAAAGCACTGCATAAGCGGAGGTCTATCTGCGGCGGCCGCTGTGAATATAAATTATGAGGTTTCACGTGCCAAAACCACTTTCTGGTTATGAGGCATGCCGTAGTGAATGACTCCGGACATTTCGACCACCTGGGGTTCTTTAACGTGCACCTAAAGCTAAGTACACGGGTGTTTCCGCCCCCATCGAAATGCGGGCGCCGTGGCCGGGATTCGATCCCGCGACCTCGTGCTCAGCAGCCCAACACCATAGCCGCTGAGCAACCACGGCGGGTGGCCGCTGTGAATCTCGTCCACGCCTCTCGCGATCTCCTGAGTAGCTAGGCAGTCGCGCCACACTTTGCTCCGTTTGCAACATGCCGCACGAGAGAGATTGTGCGCGCCACCGAATATATCGTGAAATGAAAACACGTATAGAGCTGTGCTAAAAATTCGCATAAGTAAATATCGTAATCGTCGGCATGGTATGGTATGGTATGAAAAACTTTTTTCGAGTTCTTCAGGTCACGCTAGAAATATTTAAATTATTTTTTTAAATAAGCTGCAATAAGGTAAAAATTCAGTTCTCGCATAACAAGTCCGATGAAAGAAAACAATGTGCATGAAGGGCACCACGCTTTATGGGTGGAATTCAGACAGTTGATGCTGTGAAGAATGCACTTATCTCTTTGTTGACAAACATAGTTACGAACTCTTGGTGAAGCTACAGTGACGGACCTGGTTTAATTCTCATTGATACCGGGAAGTTGGGATTTATGATAAGACGAACAATATTACCACTTCCCTTCACGTACATAAATTTGAGAAGAATAGCCTCGTTATCAGAATTTCCCAAACTCGATTACGCATGTACAAGTCTTAACAACTGCATTCACGTGCTTCTTTTCTGTGAATGCGAAAAATACGACATGATAATGTCATACGCCACTATGTATGGAAAGCACGAAATAGAAGTGCTAGACAATTTTGTTGAGTTACTCTCGTTATAAATAACAAGTGTATCCCTCAAGTGTGTCTTTCTTAAGATCACTAGTTCTTACGATGTTTGCCCGCGTGACATGAACGGCAGATACAATAAATTCACAAATGCATGCCCCCTCCCCCTTCCCTGAGTTACACACATCGGTGCATAAAGTGAATAAAAGGCAGTGAGCACATGTGTTCACATAATTCAATCAACATTCAACACAGTTCAACACAACTGAAAAGAAAAGGAACTAGTGCCAGAACTCTTGTCGTACTACTCTCGCTAGAAATAGCGAGCATATCCCCCAAGTGTGTGTGCCTGAAGCTCGCAAGTTCTTATGATGTTCCCCTGCTTGACGTGAATGACGAACACAAGAATAGCATAATACCCTGTGCCAACAGTCGATAACAGAACGTGACAGTCAGATATTCCCTAGGTACGCAACACCAATGACTCCTCCGGAGAGAACTTTTGGCAAAAGCGGTACATGATGATAGTGAAAGCCAGCACACACACCGGGTGCCCATCGATTGGTTAGCAGCACCGTTTTTATATGTGTTATAAAGACATTTTCTATCAGGGTGAATAGCTGTTAATACCGCACACCGCGCCAGAGCTGTCCAGCTGCGGCAAAGAAGCTGAACTTTAAGACTATGCCGTAGATCTCGAGAATTTAGCATGTATATATGACACCGGTGCCCTGTCTGAGGTAATGAAAACCGAGCAGCACAATCATGACATAAGGCAGGTTACCAAGCGAACTGAAATGGAGAGAGAGAGAGAGAACATTTATTTGCAATGAGATGGGGTGACTTCCTCGTATACGGTGGATCCCTTAGTTCAGGGCCCCATTGGCCCGCCGTATAAGCCGTCGCTGCTCTGGTGGTCCAAGCTGGTCAGCGCAGTCTCCCACGAGGAAGGGGAAGGTGAAGGAATAGGGGAGTAACCCGGAGCGCGTGGGTACTCCCAGATGCAATGATATACTGTGGGCTTTGTTCCACAGTAGCGACAGTATGAGGGATATTGTGTGGTGTGGAAGAGGTGAAGATAAAAGAGTCAGGGAAATGAATTAATTTGAAGCTGTCGCCACGCGACGGAATCTTCTCGGTTAAGGGAATTATGTGGCGGGGGGAAGTGTAATTTCTGTAATGTAGAGTTTCATTGTAGTTCAGTGGTTTGTCGGTGCGTCGTCTGGGTTGGGCAGCTCTTCCAATGGCGCCTGGTAAGCGCGCTCTCGGGCTACCACATTAGCGCGTTCATTACCATGGAGAGACGTGTGTCCAGGCGTCCAGACGATACGCACCCTGTGTAACGCTGTGGGGTGTAATGATGTAAGGATGCGGTGTATGTAGGGGGTCACCCTCCCTTGTGCCAAAGTGCTGCAGGCGGTGGGTGAATCAGTGACCACAGTGATGGGTCCATCCGGTGCCGGTATGGTTGAAGCGTGTACGATGGCTAGAGTGATAGCAGCCTCTTCCGCCGTGCCACTGTCCACAGTGTTGAGCATGGCCGAAACCCTCAGAATGTATGTAATATCAGTACTAGACATAGGGCACGTCTCTTTGGGTAGCGAGCCACGTCGGTGTAGGGGACCTGTGTGTTCGATGTGTCATCGCCAAAGACTCGAGCCCGGGCTTGTGATCTTGCCTTTCTTAGGCCTTTATGACGATAAGGGTGCATATCCCGGAGAATAGGGGCCACATGAATTTTGTTGCGAATGCTAAGCGCAAGAAGTGTGCAGTCTTCCTGTCGTGATTTTCTTGGTGTTTGGTATCGTAGCCGGGATAGAATGAGGCACCCTTGCCTTGCTCGTTGGAGACGTTGCAATTGGCTGTTAAGATGACCTTTGACTAGTTCGCGGATGGTGTTGTGCACCCCGTGTCGTAGTAGGAGCTGTGTGGACGCATGAGAGGGAGAAAATGAGTCGAATATGACATTTTGGACATGCCTTTCATGAGTGCGTTCCGCAAAATTCCTCTAAAGAACACGGCGTCCCGACACTATGTCAAACAGCTACCGAACAGCCCCTCTTCTATCAAACGTGCCCTTGCTTCAAGCCAGACCTTATGTCGAAGCGTTGCGGAACGTATATGAAAGAAGAATATTTGTGTCCCAAGAGGAGTGTGGAACCTCGCTTATAAGCATACCTTGACAACCAAATTGCACGTAAAAAGCATGATCGATTGGAATCAAACAAAGTCCGCCCACAAATGCGGCAGAGATTGCTTTGTGGGAAGCAGTGAAACTCTATATTACCCCTCCCCCCTCATCTAGGTATAGTTTGCATCGAGAAAACTATTTCAACCTAATTAGTATAATATTTTAATTGATTAATAATTCGTTTTATCAGATTATTGATCTATAAACGTAAGCTTAGGAATTAATACTGATTAGTTAAGTACACGGCCAACTTTGGAGCAAAACTAAATCGTGCCACAAAGGAATAGTATATTTGAATAATACGTCAGCGTGGATCGCTGTGTTGCGCTTTGTAATACACGGACTGAAGGACTATAAAACTTCCGTCAGTGTAATACCAAGCGCAACACAATCATGAACGTCCACCAACTGTCACCGTTCGTTGCTGTAGTAGACGTCAGCGTGGCCATCAATAATACGCCAGACTGGCTTCATCGAAGCTGCGCAGGCTAAGAAGCTTGTTAACGGTCTACGGCAGCACCATCAGACGATGCGCGAGCCTTGTTAACACAACGTCAGCACTTCGTTAAATTCCCGTGCAGCAGCAAAGGCTTTCAGAGACTGGGCTTTTGCTCCGCAGGCTCAAAGTGCAGCGAGCATGGATGGCTTTTGTCCTGACAGACACACACGCGTTGCCTAGCCGGAACGTAGCAGCTCAATCTGTAGTCCGCTTGATTTATTTTGGAGCCAGTGAAGCGTGGGCATCAGTGCAGACGACGGTTTGCTTTTGTTGATGTGCTGACGACAGATTAACAGCGATAAAAAATAATAATCATGAATAAAGCATTAATGAGGTAATACAATGGCTGCTACTCGAACAACCGCCAAACTCTAGCAAAAACGATACTTCAAAAGATAAGCCGTTTCAACTCTTACTTTAGGAACAAAAACAAAACAAAAATAACAAAATGAAGTGCTGATCTTACATCATTAACGGTCAACGACACGAGTAATTCGTGTAGGCCATTAGATTAAATAAATGTGCGACATTTTACCCAATAAAAGGCCCTGAACATCAGAAAAAAGATTACCGTCAAACAAGTTCTTTGATGAGGTGATGAAGTCGAAGAGCGCCACACCAAGTGGGGCAATAGTTTCACGTCGGATATGCTCACGCCGCAAGCTCCAAATAATTCTGGTAAAAGCTCAATGCAGTACTTGCGACCTCAGCAGTGACACAAAGTACACCGAAGATGAGCGACAAGAAAAACGGTGCAAGCTTCTACGTGATTAAAATGTGCACAAGTGGCCGGGCTATGAACAAATAGATAAAAAGATTAGGAAGTTTTCAGGCATAGGATAGAGCCGGCTGACGCAGGACGAGGGTAACTGAAGATCTTTCGAGGGGTGTTTGCCCTACAGCGTTGTTTTTCAGGCTGATGCTGCTCGTCATTTAACTGCGGTGCATCAACCAATAACCAATAACCATCAACACCGTATAGCTTTGCAACCGTCCTAGATTTTGAAAGACTGTCCAGATTTTACGAACGAAATCTGAAGTCCCGGTTCGTCACAGTCGTGAAAATTGTCTCTTCCGCCATCAGGCCAGCTGAGACCCGCATCTGGACTTCTCAGTGAATGCTTAATCTGTTAGTGTAGAGAAAGGTCCAGCAAATGTAGTATGAGCTATCATGAAGAACTTGTTGAGAAACGACAGAGCGTATGTGTGCGCAGAAGAGGCCTGGATGCAACGTGAACTATGGCCAGAATGTTGAAAATTTTTACGATCGCTAACAAGGAACACAGAGGCATTATTGCCAGCAGAAAATATTATATAGCCTCTCTCCTTCTCCCTCCCCTAACCCCTTTTTCGTGCCAATATTTAGCAAATGAAAGCTGGCAATTTTATTTCCGCCTATAACATTATCGGTAATTGGCGCAAATGTGGCTTCAATTTGCGCATCTTCTGTCCTACTCTCCTTATATCCTTCAAAGACAACTAGATTTTCTCTGCGCTATATACTCTACTGCTTAGGCGACAGACGCTCAGATAAAGGTCGAAGCTCTATGGAGCTCTCTCTTTTTCATCTTGCCATCACAGCGTGACATAAAACGAAGTCTTTCGTTCTGCCCTGTCGTCCTCATCGTCTAATGTAAGAAGGAAAACTACAAACACGTATGACTTTCCGTTTAAATCATATTTCTCCTTTCTTTCCCGAGCTCGAAAAATGGCACTCGACTTCGTAACTCAACATGTTCACATTATCCAATGTTGTTATTAGTGCTTACTTTATTACCTACCTACCTATGATTATATTTTATTGCCTATTGTTATAATTGCTGTGCGTTAATATGCTTCGTACCTGCTTGCTGTCATGACGGGGAGCCTTCTGTGTAGAATTGACCCGTAGCAGCTTTTATTTCCATCATGTTTGTTTCTCCGCATCTCCGATTTATCCGTCCGTTGGTTGATGGACTTGTAGGGCTGTCGTGCTGGGAGCGAACGGTTTTATCGCTCCTCGCAACTGTCGAAACGTCAGACGTCTTCACCATCATCGAGAAATAGGCGCGAGAGCCAGGCATCGATTCGGCGGCGATGCTGCTCGAGCCCACCGTCAGCGAACCGGGCTTGGCAAGTTCCCACAATGCGCCGGATTGCGGGGAGCCACGAGAGGCGATAAGAGCGGCATTTTATCCGCCTTCTGCGTGCTCCCCAGGTGGTTGAGATTCATGCCGGGATGACGGGGGCGCGAACCCGAAAAGATCGCCCGCCTGTGTGTCTCGCTGGTGGGCGGATCTCGCCGCTGAGGCAGGATACCGGGGCGGCAGGGAGGCTACGAAAAGCATCTGCTCCTGGCTCCCTTCTACCGTCGACTCCGCGCTGCGATGGCATTCATCATGAAGGCCTCTATCTGTGTTGCATTATTATTTCTTATTTGTTGACCTGGGTACATGTTTTGGTCTCCGCATGGAGTCGATGGTGTTTTCTGGGCCGTAGAAGGGTGCTGCTGGCAATACCATTACTTGTCTCGGCATTCTGTCGGTGGTTAGTTGGACATAGCAAAAGCGAGAGCAAAGTTCTGTGTTTCGAGAGGATGACGAACTTGTTTATATGCCGGCATGCCGAAGCTCAAAGCATGCGGCTAGAGACATCGTGGAATGAGTGAAGGACGAAGGTCTGTCAGACTTCAGTGTTTTAATTCAGACGCCATTATCAAGCAATAAATCAAGCAATTATTCGATCAATTAACCAATCGTTCAATCAGCTTCATTAAGGCGCCAGGCTCAACCTCCTGTTCTTGGTACGGGATCACTTAAAATTAAGAAATATTGAACGCTTGCACGAACGTCTTTGTTGCAAAGCACTCGTGAGTGCAACATGGTAAGCTCATGATCGAGAAGGCAAGGCTGGCAGGCAAACCAGGACTGGCACGCGTATTGCTGCCCTCAACAAGGGAGAGGAAATGAGCACTTATAAAGATAAGGTGGGAGATGAGATAGTAGTAATGTAAACGCAGATACATGCCAGTGTTCACAATGCTCTGCATTGGTGATGTCTATAACGACAAAATCTGAAAAAGAAACAAGCAACCCTACTCAAAAGTAGTTCGTACGCCAGATAGGTTCGTAAGAAGCGTCAGCCAATAGTTTTCGTGTAGATATTATAAACAAAGGCGGTGAAGCAATTAGAAAGAGTTCTTCCGAATGAAAATCTTAGAGAATTCAGTTCGGCACTTTTTGTTCAATGAATGATTCGCTGCTGAAGCAAGCATGGAGATGAAGTCTTCATTGAGGACAATATACGGATAAAGAACTTGCATGCTCCATAGTTTTGTGGTAGCAAAAGAAATGAATCATAGGTGCTTATTAAATTACCCAGCAATGCCACGCACATCAAATGGGGCAAGTCAGAATTTTTCTGAAAATACAATGGCAGTACTAACGTTCCTTTTTTTTAATTTTCAGCAGCGCATTATCAGCGCTAAGTAAATATCTGGTAGTTTTAAACTTTTAAAATTATATACATTATGGGACATATGTTGCGTTAGCTGAATCAATGTGGGTAATGCTCGAGGCACATCTACTTAGCAAGACCACTGCGTGATGATGATGAAAATAATGATGACTACGATGCTGATGATGGCTGCAGGTGGATTTATCGTTGCAAACTTTGTCCACATTTGCTCCACCTGAGTGCTGCCTTTCACATGAGCTCAAGAAACATAAAATCTATGTTCATGGCATTCAGGCCTCCGTGATTGTGAAGCGCAGCGCTAGACAGGTAAACGAGACGATGTGAACATCGAGGCGCAACAGGGCGTAAGCCGAGGTCATGTGAGCCAGCGAGCACACAATGCCGAGCTGCACTCCTGCCCCTCCAGCACTGCGCTCTGAAATGAATATGCTAAGCGCTACCATTCATTCTTTGCTTTGCACCGCATTGCGCGAGAGAGGTTTGGGGAAATCTGAGCTGGCAGTTCCAATGCATTTCTTCGCAAGTTTGCGTACAGATGTCTAAAAAAATATGGGTGTGCGAATATGCAAAATTTCGAATGCAAAACGAATAATGCTTGCTATTTAATTCGGATTCGACGCGAGAATTCACTATTCGAAGTTGGCAGATATTCGTTTCTGTTGGAACATGAGAAATAACAACACTTAATTATTGGAGTCCGCAAAGAGAAAGACAGAAGCAAGCGGTGACAAATTCGAAGGGTTATGCTGCAGCGAAACTGAGGTTGCCCCATCGAGGTACCAGTTGCTCAGCGAACGCATGGAGTGCATGTTGTTGTTGAATAACCTTCAGTCATTGAATAAGCTTGTATCACCTTTATGCAGCTTACAATTTTTTTTCTTAATTTAGGCAAAGGAATTCATTAGTTTCACAATCTCACATGCCTGCATCCGTTTAAGACGACGTGCGGTGATATAGTAACATACTTTTCTTGAACTACCACAGTTCTCTACGTGAATCTGGTGACGCGCTGTTCCTGTGTTTCATTACTGTCGATCATTATGATGGTGCATCACATATGATCACCTTCCAGCTCTGTCTTATTCACAAGTTCCTCGGTTGACCAGATGTTCAGTTCTGAACGGCTGATTACATGTATCATTACATGCGTCCAGTTATGTTAATATGCCTCGTTCTTTTCTTACTAAACGGACTGCAGACAACTTCTATATTTCCCTGTGTTTAAAAATGGGAAAATATTCGGTATTTCATTCGATATTCCAATGTACTTTTTCCCGAATATTCTTGAAACTTTTTTGCTTCCTCTTCTGCTTTCCATGATCGACCGGGAAGAAGGATTGATTAAGGCTTTTTATTTTGATCTTTTCACGAATTGTTCTGTAAGTAATATATAATAGAAAAATGTATATTTTTTCTGTATGTATATAAATGTATGTATGCATTTTTGTATTTTTATATGTCTAGTCTAGCAAGTAATGATGTCTGCCCGTCCTGCAAGGACCACAATGTGGTCTGCAGTATGTACTAAAATAAATTACCAAATTTTGATATTCGAGCAGGCCTGGTAACTGGTTTCATGATAACGAATATTACTGTGTGTTCGGGGGGTACCCCAAGCACTGACAGGCTTGAATTTCGCATATCCAACATGGGCGCTACAGCGTTTACTTAATAGTTTAACTACCAAATATTATTTCCTTAATGTTTGAAAATCAGATACACCTACGTCAGCCGCCGTTGTAATGCGTTGCTGAAAAAAAAATTACCAATACATGATCTTCTGGACATGCTTGCGTCTAAAGTTGTGCCGGCTAATCCTTTTCACATCAACTGATTATATATTATGATACAGAAAGAAGATTCACGACAATACATAGACCACGACAGTGCTGAACATAATAAATGCCGCAAAAATGCACAAAGTGAGGTTACAGACTGAACATGCAATCGGAATTGAGTAAAAGAAGCATATAAAGAAACTCTTAAGTAAGACAAAGTCAACGCACAATTCGAAAAGTACACTCTATAATTAGTACTACATAAGTTAGCTCCCGACAACTGTATAGTGCTCCTTAATAATTATTTCCCAAGAAGGTTACTCTCTTCAGGAGAGAGAGAGAGAGAGAGAGGAAAGGGGAAAGGCAAGGAGGTTAACCAGATAAAAAGATCCGGTTGGCTACCCTACACTGGGGAGAGAGGGGAGGGGGAGGCAAAGTGGTAACAAAGTAGAGATAAGGAAAGGAAGGAGCGTAGACACACAATCACAATCGGTCACTGGCACCGAATACTGTCATCGCACAGCACAGTGACACTTGCCGCACTATCAACATCTGTTCAGGCTACAGCCGCCTGTCCAATTCTGTCGCCCTCAAAAACCGCAACAGTGCCCTCGTCGCCCTCTGCTGCGATGGCTTGTGATGGCGGTATTTTAAAATAACTTCCTCTGTGAGAGGTCTTTGGTCAAAGCGCGCTATCGCGGTTGCGAGTGATTGTCTCTGCAAATTATATCGAGGACAGTCACAAAGAAGGTGTTGAAAAGTCTCCTCGTTACCACAGTCCTCACACGTGGCGTCGTCGGCCCATTCAATTCGGTAAGCGAAAGACTTGGTGAAAGCCACCCCTAGCCATAGTCGACAAAGCAGGGTAGCTTCGCGACGGCAGAGTCCAGCTGGAATACAAAGGCGTAGAGGGTAGCCAAGATTCTGGAGTCGGTAGTCGTGAAAACTTCCAGCGTTCCACAAGGAGAACGTGATGTCACGGCTGATAATTCGAAGTTTTCGAGCGGCATCTGTCCTTGATAACGGTATCGGCTCCTCTTTGTCCCCTTGAAAGCCGACCGAGCAGCGTTGTCAGCGTGTTCGTTCCCTATGACTCCGCGGTGACTTGGAAGCCACTGAAATTTCACGTGGTGTCCTTTCTCAGTTAAGGTATGAATGAGTTCTCTAATCTCAAATACCAGTTGTTCGTTTGGTCCGCGCCACAGGGCCGATAGCAAAGATTGCAGTGCAGCCTTCGAGTCACTGAACATTGACCATCTTCGAGGTTGCTCTTGGCTGACGAGACGAAGTGCAGCGCGAAGGGCTGCAAGTTCCGCGGCCATCGGTGTCGTTGGGTGACATGTCTTGAAACTGATGGTGGTGGCTTTCGCTGGGAAGACCACGGCTCCAGAGGAACACTGGAGAGTTGCCGATCCATCAGTATAAATATGTACGTGTTCGGCGTACCTCTCGTGTAAAAGGAGCAGAGTTAGTTGTTTAAGAGCAGGTGATGACAACTCAGATTTTTTCCTGATTCCTGGTACGGTAAGGTGCACTGCGGGTCGAGCCAAACACCATGGAGGAATCGATGGCTTAGTTGCGGGGGTGAAGCCTGACGGGAGGCAGGTGTAATACTCCGAAAGCGTAGTACAAAATGCTGCCTGCGGCCTTTCTGACGGTAGTGTTGCCAGATGGTGGGAACAGGCACGGGCAACGTGCCTAATGTGCACTCTCAACACTTCTACCGCAATGTGTGTTTGTATAGGTTGGTCCCGAGCAAGCGCAATAGTCGCTGCTATCGATGTGCATTTTGGCAAACCAAGACAAACCCTGAGAGCCCGAGCTTGAATAGCCTGTAGAGCACGAAGATTTGTCTGGCAGGTGTTGGTCAGTACGGGCAAACTGTATCTCAAGAAGCCCAGAAAAAGAGCCCTGTACAATTCAAACATTGCATGCACTGACATTCCCCAAGTCTTTCCTCCCAGAAACTTGAAAAGTTGGGAGATTGCTGTCAGACGCTTTTTCAAGTAGGTCACGTGCGGGCTCCATGAGAGATCTCTATCAATGATTATGCCAAGAAATTTGTGTGTCTTCTCATAAGAAATTATCTGGCCATTTATTGATATGGCGTAGGGTGTCATTGGTTTGCGAGTGAACGCCATCAGTGCACATTTGTTTGACGAGATTTCAAGACCGTGGTTGCGGAGGTATATAGCTATTAGAGTAGCAGCTTTTTGAAGTCTTGCACGTATCTGAGGACGTGTCACACCTGAGGTCCATATACATATGTCGTCGGCGTACATTGATATCTTGATCGCTGCTGGCAGATGATCAACGAGACCAATGAGTGTGAGGTTGAATAGGGTAGGGCTTAGTACACCGCCTTGAGGAACACCTCGGTACGCGTAGTGTAGTGCGGTTTTACCATCACCGGTACAGACAAAGAACGATCTCATAAAAAGGTAATGAGAGATCCATTGGAAAACTCGACCACCTAGACCAACCATCTCAAGAGCATCGAGGATAGCCTCGTGAGATACGTTATCGTATGCCCCCTTGACATCCAAGAACAAAGCTGCACATAATCTTTTGCGTGACTTTTGAAGCTGGACGTACGTAGCGAGATCAACAACACTGTCTACTGAAGAGCGATCTCGACGAAAACCTGCCATGCAATTCGGTAACATGTTGTAGTGCTCCAGGTACCACTCCAAGCGGGCAAGGATCATCTTTTCCATTATCTTTCCCACACAGCTGGCCAGCGCTATTGGCCGGTATGAGGTGGGTTCAAGTGGGGACTTGCCTTGCTTCAGGAGAGGGACCAAGCGGCTTATCTTCCATTCTTCGGGAACCATGCCATCCTGCCAAGATAAGTTGTAGAGATGTAACAGTTCTCTCCGTGCGCCATCACTCAGGTTGTTCAAGGCGCGGTAGGATATTCCATCTGGTCCCGCGGATGAAGAACGCCTGCATAGAGCAAGAGCCGCTTCTAGTTCCTCCATTATGAAAGGAAGATCCATGCGGCCGTCACGTGAAACAGGGATGCGACTGGGGGCTCGAAAGCCTGGACCGGTTGCTTGGCCAGCGATCCTTGCACAAAAGTCTTCTGCAACATCAGCCTCTAGCCGCCCCTGGAAGAGCGCCAGCGCTTTGAATGGGAAGCGTTGTTCAGGGAAGGAACGTAGACCACGTATGGTTCTCCAGATGTGGGAAAGTGGTTTTCGGGGGTCTAGTGACTGGCAAAATCTTGCCCAACGTCGAGACGCCAATCTATCCATGCGACGTTGAAGTTTCTTTTGTAGTCGTCTGGCTGTCCTAAGGTCTTCGATGGATTTAGTACGCCGGTAACGCCGCTCCGCACGACGACGGAGTGCACGAAGTCGCTCCAACTCTATATCCAATTCCGTGTGCTTCGACGAAACCGTGACCGTGCGCGCGGCGTGTAGCATTGCAGACTTCATTGCTTCCTCTAATCCAGAGGACAAGCCCTCTCGACAAGCATCCTCCATGGTGGAAGTAAAAGTGGTCCAGTCAATTAATCGAATGGTGCTCCGTGGGGTGGGACTGGACATTCCTTTGATGACAAGGTATGTGGGAATATGATCACTCCCGTGTGTCTCGATATCCGAAAACCATTTAACATATCTTGTGAAACTGCTGGAGTCGAAAGCTAGGTCAAGACAGCTGCCATAATTCACGCCTCGTATAAACGTTGGGCTGCCGTCATTCAGGAGTGAAAGGCCGTGGTTACAGGCGAAGTTTGCAAGTCTTTGCCCTCTTGCATCTGTTCTTGCGCTTCCCCATGCTATATGGTGCGCATTAAAATCTCCGATGATGACATATGGGGCAGGGCACACAGACAAGATGTTCGCTAATCGTTTGGGATCAAAAATACTTGAAGGCGAGATATAAACGCCAACAAGTGTAAACATGAGTTTGCCCTTTTTAATTGTTAGGCAAACGTATTGATTTTATCATGAGGCGGAATCGGCTGGCGAACATATGTCAGTTCTCGACAAATAAGAACGATGACTTTGCTGCATGCATCAGTTGTTGCGGATATAACAGCTTCGTATCCCGATAGTCTGACTGGTTTTGACACATTAGGCTCACATGTGACAATAATTGGGAACAAATTAGTATATATATACTGACGAAAGTCTGAAAGGCGTGATTTTAGTCCTCTTGCGTTCCACTGTATGATTGACGCTGCCTTGGCTTCTTCTCGAAACGATGGGCTATGGTTGGCCATGTCTCTATTCGAGGGACTCAAGTACTGGGCTTAAGGCGTCCAGTACTTTCAGTGCATCTTGAGCAGACGTAGTTCCAAGGTTCGACAGAATCACTCGAATGCATCTATGAGGGGACGCAGCATTGAAAGGACTTGACGATCTGCTTTGGGCGTGGCATCGGCGGCAAGAGCAGGCTCCCGAGCGGGCTTGACAATCTGTAGTTCTGTGGGAGATTGCTGGCTCGGAAGCGCAGGCCATTCTTCTTGAGACAAATTCCTGTCAGGCGACTTCCTTGTGCTGTTCAGCCCCTTTTTGGCCTGATTGGAGAAAGTGGGTGCTACAATGGAAGCGGCCCTCTCCTTTCGCGGCTCAGCCTTTTTTGAGGCGGTTCGGTGACGCCGACGCCGACGCCGGATCGTTGCAGCAGCCGCCTTGTGTGTCGAATTGTCCCGAACCATTTGCTTGAGAACAGCGACCTCTTTCTTGATGCGAGGGCAGTCCCTAGACGAGGCAGCATGGGAACCATTACAGTTGCCGCACTTTAGGACAGTAGCCCGGCACGTCTCCTCCGCGTGAGGTTCAGCACAACGGGGACATAGTATCGAGTTTGGGCAGACACCCTTGACATGTCCAAGCCTGAAGCACTGATGGCATTGAAGAGGCTTTTGTATGAAGGGCCGAACAGGGTGTCGGAAGTGACCGACTTTGACGTGTGTTGGTAAGCAATCTCCTTTGAAGATCAGTTTGACGCAGTGCGATGTTCCAAGGCGGCTCACACGCGTGATGACAACACCCTCACTTGCTGGTTTGACGAGGATAGGCAAGTCCGCGTTGGGAATGGCGACATCGATGTCATAAATGACACCTGCTGTGGATGCGTCATCCATCGGGATATATGAACGCACTTTGATGCGCCCTAGCACCGAGATTGGCTTCAGTTTTTCGAGCGCACTCCCGTTGGTAACATCGATTGCGAGGACATTTTTGCGTGCATTTATCCGAATATCCTTAATTTCATTCGGCACGACCCCTTCCAAGAAAACAGATAGTTCTTCCCTGTTTAGCAGTCGGAGGTTGTTTGAGGGCTCTTCGGGTACGAACACGATGGCGTGAGGCCAGCGTTCAGGCCTTGACTTCAACGTCGCCGTGCTCGCTTGCGTTGGTGGGTTCGCGTTGACAGTCCTCCTTTTGGCCCTCTTTCTGCGGACAGTGATGAAGCTATCATCCGATGAGTCTTCATCCGACATCGATTATAGCTCAGTGTCCTCGGTGTCACTGAGCACGCTTCCTCTCTTCCTCGTGAGGGACGGCCTTGATGACCGCTGGCCAGGAGGGCCTCTGGAAGGCTCCAAAGAGCTATTGGTGGTCGCGTTTGCAAACTTCCTGCTGGCACAAAACCATCTTCAAGCTCATGGCCATGCAGTTATCAAACGGCGCCTTTCCAAACCCTGTCGCGCACACTCTAGGACTATCCGCGTGGCCACCAATTTATTGTAGACCATCGTCACTGAAATTTTAATACCGAACGTGCTTCAAGAAAGTGCAATCGAGCCGCGAACTGTCGGCCACTTTTTTAAAAATCTTTAATGCAATACATCTCGCGCGGTGCTTTAGGGTGCTTGCGATACCGGAGACACAATGGCAAAAGTGAAGACGTATGTCTCCTTCTGCGCTGAACGCGGGAAGAGGGGCAGTGAGCTGCTGCCCAAACACAGCGCCAGAGTGTAGCTAGTTTCCTGCGCTCTCGGTATAAGAACGCCGCTGACATCGCATGAGAAGGAAATTTTGCCAGTTTTCAGCGTGCAAATAAAGCTTTTGTTCTCGGCACTTGCAGGAAGACCTTGTTTTTTGCGCACCAGTACCCCAGAAAGGCAATGTTTTCTTGGGGAAGCCACGAACATTGCTAACTGCATTAAACACTTTCACACCGAGCATCGCGGCCACCCGGTGATTATAAGCGCTCACAATTGAACCAGCCCATTTCATTGCACGTGAGGCAAGAAGCAAAGTGACTTGTGCTCACATGATGGGCTCGTAATACGAATATGAAACCTATCAAACAAAATGTGGCAGCCAAGAAACATTCCTTGAAAGCGTTCTAATGTATGTACGCATAAGTGACTTACCTCATGACTTCTGATCCTTACGCTCCACCTCCTTGCCGTTCTATCTGTATGGTCAATGTCAAGTGATGATCGCATCACAAGTGCGAAATAACCATTCTGAGCAAGCAAGCAACTTACGGTCTTGGTAGACGCTGTTTAAAAAAATGCTTGGTGACGGTCATCTCAACCCATAGGAACTTATGAAATAGCGATTGCTGAACCAGAAAAGGCGAGGAACAAATTTAGACGGTAAGTTCGCAAGAGGCGCGTTAAAAGTTATGAAAGTGCGAGCGCCGATACTTTTACTCGAACGATTCCGAAGCTCAATAAAATTAACATTCTTTCCTAAAGACCACTGCGATCTCAAGCGGCAGGTTGCATCACGACACAAGTGCCTTTAGTTGCAGCTATTCTGAGCGCGTGCAAACAACCTGCGCTACCGCGTAATAACCGAAAAGGGGATCCGAATTTCATGGTGAAAATAATGTGTATTCGGGATGCCCTATATGGATCATATTTCTGAGCCCTACAGCGTGGCCTGTACAAGACATGTATATGTCATGAAGTAGCGTAATTCCGCCGTTAACTGAAGATATGGTAAAACGTAGAACATTGACCTTTCTATACAGCCCCAAAGGTGGCGTTGTAATGTAATGCCACGAAAAGTAATTTCTTTCTCGCGAGCGTATACTGTATGATCAAAGACGAAAAAAAACTAAACTTGCGAAAAATCACTTAGTTTACACAGTATTGCGTTATGCTGTGAATTGAACTTAATTAGCCGCTTAGCTTTCTCAGTTGAATGTATCGTTCCGAAATCAGTCGTATTCATCGCTGACCCTGATCTGTTTGCACCATAAGTATATAAAGACGAAGCGGAAGCAAAATAATGCAAGAGGTAATTACATACAGGGATTTTTAACCTCGTTTGAAAATGAGTGTAGGACAGCATAAGGCACATTGTCACGGTTTTTGTAGGTGCCTTGTGCAGAAGCGCCTACCTATCTCAATGAGCCCCACGCTCTCCGGTTTGAAAACACTGTCAGTTAAAACTATTGCCAGAACTTCAGAAAAAAAATACGAGACAAAACAAACGCGCCAACAAGCTGTTTCACTCGGTCATTGTTGCAACACACTTGTGCCACTCTGTATAGCAGAGAGGAGTAAGGCTGGTGGGTGTGTGCGTGCTGGGACGAATTGAAGATGGGAACGACGTTCTGCGGCTAAGCGCCCTCGTGCCTGGTCATTAGCGAGTACATTACCGAGCACGCCGTCTGAGTTAGCCGCGCCTTCGCTTCCCTTTTTCTTCCCGCTGGCGGATCCGAGATGAGTCCGTGCGATCACGGCTTTGAGTAATCATTGTGGGGCGTCACGCGCTGGTGGTGAACGTGGCAGGGCGCTGAAGCATACAGGCATGCTCTAGGCAGCGGCGAAAGAGTGGCACAAAAAATAAACAAGCGTGATGGTATATAGTCCCGTCTGTCGGGAAAGTAACTACCGACGCGAGCACACGCAAGAACGTTTCCGACAGTATGCGATGCAATCCTAAGCTGCAGCAAAGTTTTCCACTTCAGCCCGGCTCCAGCTATGATCCCTGTGCTATGTAGGGAGACACCTCGGTTATTTTACCGCACTGCTCTCCTTCTGCCCTATTTTCTAGGCGTTCACGTTTATGAAAACAAGAGTTTCAGATCAGCTAATTCACAAAGGCATCGCTACCTGCATTCACTGCCGGCCACAAACTCACGTGCGCGCGCGCGCGCGCGCGCACACACACACACACACACACACACACACACACACACACACACACACACACACACACACACACACACACACACACACACACACACACACACACACACACACACACACACACACACACACACACACACACACACACACACACACACACACACACACACACACACACACACACACACACACACACACACACACACACACACACACACACACACACACACACACACACACACACACACACACACGCACGCACGCACGCACGCACACGCACACACAGGCACACACGCACGCATGTACTCAATGCGACGCGCTTGGAGAGAGAGCCCTATCCACAATGCGGGTTTTTGTCTCGGTATCGAACATCTCATGGGCAAGGTGAAAGCTGTCTTCTATGTTAGGTCACTGAATTCGATGTTTCATCACGGCTACTTTATTTCGCACTGAGTTCGCACCCTGCGTAACACTACAGCACTCCGTAGGCATATCTGAGAGGAAAAGGCTTTCCTGTTTTGATATCAGCCATGTTGAAATTCTAAATATATGTAGCATGAATTGGGAGCTAGTTTGCACTTTAATAAAATTGCATTAAGGAAGTAGTGCCAGTACTATGTATTACGAGGTTAAGGTATACTGAATAGAAATTTCGTTGCCGGCATTTGTAACTCAAATGAAAGCTGCTCCTTCGTACACAAATGAGAACGACGCTATCTTGAGACACAAAGGAGCAGTAGGCGAATAATTTATGCATTCTTGCGCCGACCGTTCTACTGAGAGCAAGCAGCGATGACGTCAAGCCTGCTCCTATCGACCGGGAGGGACCGCCGCCTAACTGCCCATGACCGTCGTCTGGCATCAGCTACTTCGACGACAAGCTTGCCCTATGTGTAGTTCAGTTTTGTTCTGGGCGTTGTGTCTGTGAATTTAGTGTACTCATTCCACACAACGAGTAATTGCAAAGAAAAGCTCAGAATGTGGTAACAGTATCGTTCAACGAGATAAATCTTGCCGATATTCCTTTCATTAGAACGCGAAAGACAGCTGATTATATGGGTCCGAACTTTGCAGCCATCACAAGATATATGTGGTTGCCTTCGAAATGGGATTTCGCTCGAGTTCACCAAGAATGGAAGCAGCCTTCATTCGCAGCAGTAGTGTGCAGCTTCGAAAGCACTGACTATCGCTGCGGAGGCGACCTGACCGGGCTGTGAACGCTGGAAGCGTTTGCAGCAGTAACGGTACAATTATTTTCATTTCGGGACGAGACGAGCACGACGCGAAAATAATTCTGAGCACTGGATACGCCAGCGAACGGAATAGGAAACAGTAAGGAAAACTGAGAGGAGGCCAAGACTAGGCAGCAAAATGGGGTTTGCAAGCGGACGCCTTTTCTGCACGCGGCTCGCCTTAGCTACGCATTCCAGCGCGGGCTCATGAAGCGTTACGGATTAAGCAATCCTCTCAAAAATAAAGAAAACAGTTGTTACCTTCTGTGCTAATCTTTCTTTTTTTTTTTAGCGAGCGCTGTTTCAATGGCTTCCTTTCTTTTGTTCAATATATATCCCCTTAAAAAAAGCATGAATTAAAAGCGTCCCTTAAAATTTGCAAACTTGTACGAATTACTTGTAATCAATTACATTTTGATAGCTTTGTAAGTGATTGATAATACACTGTAACTCAATTATTTTTTTTCAGTAACCAATTGCATGTAATCGGTTACTTTATTGACGAGACAAGCTGTAACAGGCGACACAACTTTGAGAACTGCAATTTGCAACTGCAACTGCAACTTTGAGAACTGCAACTGCAAGCGCTGCAACAGAACACCCACATTCGTGCCACGCTGCAGCCGGGCACGCAAGCCAGGGTGCTGAGCTTCCTCATTTTAACGCTCCCTCACACTGCCGCTGGCAAACCGAACTGGCACTGATACGGCTCGACAACCACTTTGGACGTTGATGCCAGGAGGCCACCTACGGATGTTTTTTTTTTCAAATTTTCAGTGGCCCTACCGGGAGCGCATTGTCTGCGGGCCCCAGCAACAACGAAGCGCAGGGCTTCATTAATGACCCAGATTCGAGCAGCGTGGCATTTAGTAACTACACTCTTGTGCTCAATATGTTCACACGTTGCAACGTAGCCCTTCTCTCTGGCGCGTCCTTCGAGCAAGTTAAAAAAAAATTGTGGGGTTTTTACGTGACAGAACCACGATCTGATTATGAGGCACGCCGTAGTGGAAGGCTCCGTAAATTTGGACCACCTGGGGTTCTTTAACGGGCACCTAAATGTAAGTACACTGGTATTTTCGCATTTCGCCCCCATCGAAATGCAGCCGCCGTAGCCGGCATTCGGTCCCGCGACCTCGTGCTTAGCAGCTCAACACCAAGCAACCACGGCGGGCTCCAGCAAGTTTTTAGTGTCTCTGCATAGGTCTTCACAAGGAAGTGAGAGAATATGGTCCAAGAAAATCATGAAAAGCACTTGTTAGTGAAGATAAACATCGTATGAAGGGCTGCGGAGGGCGGAATGAAAGAGCCAGGCCAGCTCATTCTCCTTACTGTATTTGTGCAAGGTTAAGAAAAGTTGGGAGGAGAGTAACGTAAAAGTAATTGATTACTTTTTAGTAATTCCTCGTATAGCTTTTTGGGGCAGCTTTCAGTAACTGTAATCAATCACATTTTTGAAAGAAATAATTGTAATCGGACAAGGTTACTTTTTCCTGTAATGTGTACAAATCTGCTGAAATATACCACATTGTTCATGGACCTGCGCTTCACAGGCCTGCTCAGGCTTTCATTGGGAATCCTTCGGAAAAAAAATATTTGCACGATCAATTCCTCACTCTTCTACCAACAGAGATGTGGCGACTGTAACGCTGCAGCACAAACTGATTAATACTAAGCCATACCTACTAACGAACTTTGTACGCGAGAACTCGCTGAATTCAGCTCTTCATTATAGAGTTAAATTATTTACGTGAAAAGCCATTTGAGCAGATATTCCTACTTCTTTGTTTTTCTGTTGGAACCAAGCGGGACCACACTGACGAAGCAGTGTGAACGCTCGTGTTATTCGTAAAAAACAGCCACCAGTCAAATGTAATAGCGAACATACTAGTTATAACTACGACAGACCGATGAAAAATACTACTCGTAAGAAAAAAGTCATTGCAGAGTTCTAAAACGAAAAAAAAATTGTGTATTTGGTCACCGGGGCATAATTCGCAAAGCTTTTTGTCTGTGAGCACTTTTTTTGTTTCTGATTGGCTGACCGCATTCAATAATACGTGGTGTTTAAAAAAAGTGAATTTGAAATTCTCTAAAAATAGTTACGATCAGATAATTAGGCATTTTTGCAAGATTGCTCTAAACTAGTGCCATAAATTTCATAATGACTCGAATTAGCAAAACAAAAAAACACGTGAATATAAAAAGCAGACAAATTTTAATCAAAAGAGAAGATCGATCCTAATGAGCGACTTGAAGCTCTGTCGTCCAAAGACTTGTAATCGCTTCCGGTCCTGCCAAAATACGATGCTGGTATTTTTGAAGAGTTGTGAGCCGAGAATGAAATGCTGTCCCGCTTCTGGGAGACTTCCATAAGTGAGCTAACTTTTGCAGCCTCGCTGTCATACGACCGTCAAGAGCAGCAGTGCATTTCACAGCACATTTCTGAGTCCGTATTGCTCGAAAGTGGTGCCATGAGAGGGGCTTTAGCAAAAGATGAAGGTTTAAGTAAAGGCTAAATTCTACTCTGCAATCACATGCGTCCTGAAGTTAATAAGTAAAAGTTGATTTTTGATTAAATGCATTTAAGAATCTTCTCTTACATGATAGTTATTGTCGGAACGACGTCAACAATCACCAAACTGGATAAATAAATACATAAATGAACGTTCAAGTACTAAGTCTCAGTACTGCAACATAACTGTCTCAGTACTGTAACATAAATAAATGTTCGCGCAACAGAAGAGTTCACATAGCCTAAATACTCACTAAACCTAAATTTTCACACGCAACACTGAGTTCACACACCATAAATGTTCACAAAACCTAGATGTTCACACAAAAGATGTTGGGCGCTTGAATGCCGCACTCTAAATGCAACAAATACAAGTTCTACACGAACAAGAAGACACAATGAACATGTAATTAAGGGTGACTAATAATAATAACTATGCGAGCAATAACTATTGTATGACTTGGTGTTTATGTGATATTTTTGATTGCTTCAAAAACTGTACAAAGGCGTGCGCAGCGATGGTTTGAAGATTTTCTGTTGGCCATGGAACTAAAATTTTTTCTAAGGATAGGGGGCGCCTATCCAAGCGATGAAGTTTTTTTTTCAAAGATTCGTGTGGGGAGTATCGTCATCTTTACAGTGTAGAAGAAGGCGTTCTGTGTCTTCTTCAGCCTCTTCACATGAGCATGTAGCACTGTTAGTTTTTCTTATCCTATACAGGAAGCTTTTAGTATAGGCACTGCCTATTTGAAGCCTATGAACTGGTGTTTCAACAGATCGAGCAATTTTAAACGGAATATTGAATTCTATTCCAGGATCTATATTATATAATTGAGAGCTCTGCGCATCACTTATGAACAAAGTTTCCATGGAAAATCTACCGCGTAGTTTATTCAATAGACATCGCGCGTCACTAGCCGCTAGAGGAAGTAGTGATAATTCATTCTCTCGATATGCTTCACGTGCAATGTGATCAGCTGTTACATTTCCTCTGATTTCACAGTGACTTAGAATCCACTCGAAAGTTATATCGTGTTGTAGATCTTTCTCTATGGCGTATGTCTTATGTGTTTCGTATGTCTGTATCTTTTGTATGTGCTGTTTGCTTTTTAAGCTGATTAGCAGTTGTATTGGGGATTATGACGCAAACTTTTATGTTCGCTGCTGCTATATGAAAATTGGTCTACAAATATTATCATTTTGTCTCGATTAAATCGGCTGTTTCTAATTATCTGCGACAGCCATCGCAGAAGGACGCAGTATAACATAAGCAAAATTTGACAGTGGGCTAGTTGTTTGCAGATACTTAAACATGCCCGCAAAAAGTTATTAAAAGTTACACAATGTTATATGAGCCGCAGAACATCAAGCGCAGCAATCTGGGAGGTAGAGCGCAAGAGTGTGGTTCGTGTAACGGCGTTAGCTTCACTGCAACGTAGAGGAGGACAAAGACGACGGCGACACAGTGCGCTTTGTCTTGGTCGTATCTGTCTTCGTCTATGTTGCAGCGAAGCTAACATGTTGTACAACACGCACCACATCGCTCACCAACGTGTACTACGTAGTATAACCTGTTGGCTGGACTGTATGTAGTTTAGATCATGTCAGTTTTCTGGTTCTTCCTTTTGTTCCGGTTGCGTCGCGCTGCCCAAACGAATCGTGAATCCGCACCAGCCAACTTGTCGGCGAATCTACACTATTTCAGTTTATCAAAGGCTGTAGACTACCACGGCTGCTATTCCATAGATATGTTGATGATTTACTAGCATGCGAGCCTGTGGAAGGCGCTGTATCCTATGCATTTCTTCATGCAGGAAGACTGTCCGATTCTTGGGGAGGAGGGGCCTCAAGTGCGTCAGTGACACTAGTTCAAGTGAGTATTTGTAAGCTACATTCCAGTTGGTTTATTATGTCATTGCAAGACTTGGAGGAGCCCTATAGACAATCAAGTCCACTTCGATGTGATTTATTCGGCGAAGAGCAGCCCCCTATAAATATCGCAAAGGTGCATAGCAACTTTTTTTTTAATGAGCGGTCAAATTTTGCAGTATATGTAATCACTCCTGTGCCGCTCCGTATTTGGCTCCTTCCGCCACTCGACACGACATTTTAAACCTACTGTCGTTAGGTACTGCCCTCCCATCGCACGGAACAGCAAAAATGAAGCATACGTCTCTTCATTATTGTTTTCGCAGAAAGTTACCGTAGTGTGCGGACCTGCGCAAAAACAAAAAGCGAACAGAACTACATTTATTTAGAACATCGTCTTATGAACGAGCTCTTCTGCGGAACGTCACCAGTCGACATATTGCCGAGACGTCTATGACGATTACCTCTGGCGTTTTGTTGTCGGGGCGAAAGTGCTGAATAGACAAAGGAGTCTATACGAAGTACTCCCTCTGAGAGCACTGATCATCATCGTCGTGATCGTCGTAATCATCATACTTAGTTACGATGCAGGACGAAGGCCTCTCCCAATGCACTTATCCTTGCCCCGTGTCTGTCGTCTACATCGTACGCCGGCTAATCCTCTAATTTTATCACTCTTTCTAATCTTCTGATGCCCCGCTGTCCCTTTTCTTGGAACCTATTATTTTACTCTAGTGGGCCAGCAATCATCTGTTCTGCGCATTGCATGATATGGTTAACTTCGCTTCCTGCTCCTACCCTAAACCATAGAACATTATCCCTGCGTTCACCCTCTAATACGTACTGCCGTCTTTCTATCTCATTATACGTATTACCCCTATGTTTTCCTGATGTGTTAGTCATTTTGCGTTTCTGAGGCTCCATTATGCAAGAATTATCGTTTGTTATTCACGAAGCCTGAAGAATGGGTTGTAAATCCTCATGGACCGGTATTCACAAAGCTATTCCGAGGCTAAAGCCGTTCTAAGATCTGGCGCCCAACGATTCATGATACCAGGCATATTAGCGATGGCGTAGTGGCCATTGACAGGGTTCGTACAAACGAAAGGTGGGAATAAGGCGAATATGGCCCCTGTGGGCCGAATTAGCAAAACTTTTGGTTCGTCCCTTACAAAAATGTTTATAGAAAGCCCATAGACAGTGTATAGACATTTGTCTATTAAGTCTATAGACTGTCTATAGACATTTATTTAGACTAGTCTATAGACTTATGGCCATACACTTTTTATAGACTACTCTATAAAAAGTCTGAGTCTATAGACTGTCTATAGATTGTCTATAGACAGTCTATAGATTTATGGCCATACTTTTTATAGGCTAGTCTATAAAAAGTGTGCGTCTATAGACTCTCTATAGACTTATGGCCATACACTTTTTATAGACTAGTCTATAAAAAGTCTGAGTCTATGGACTGTCTATAGACTGTCTATAGACTTATGGCAATACACATTTTATAGACTAGTCTATAAAAAGTCTGAGTCTAGTGAGTGACTATGGATTAATTAAAATTGATCTTTGTAGACAGTTGTCTGCAGAATGTCTATGGACAAGTGTATAAGGCTTACAGTTCTACTTTTGTAGACTGAAGTCTATAGAATGTCTATAAACATTCTGTATACTTCAGTCTACAAAAACAGAACTTTATAATCCGATACACTTTTTTCTATGATATTCTGCAGGTATTTTCCAACAAACATGAATTTCTATTAATCTATAGACAGTCTATAGACACAGACATTTTATGGACAAGTCTACAAAGAGTGTATAAGGCCATAACTCCATAGCTATCGGCTATCTACAAGTTCAATAACAAGTGTGTATTCTTTGTGTGTTCATTAAGCAGCTTAATATATTTGCTCAAACCATATAAGTCAATACTTTATGCGGTTTAACTATGACTAATGGCTGCTTGTCAATACAAATCAGTACCATTATACAATGTTTTATTTTATGGTATGGTGAACAATTAAACAGTCACAACTGCTGCTCGTGCAAGCAACGGTATGTTCCCTTTTATGACAAGTTCATATTTGATGCATTAATGCACTTATCCCAAACGATCTCTATATTTATTGCTGAAACGTTACCCAGTTGGACTGTCTGTACATTTTTTGGCTGGTAGTTAAGTATGCCCGTGCCGAGGGATATGCTCAGAAGACGTGACTGGAGTATACACAGTATCATGCCAAAGATTTTAATTTATATTGCTTAATACAGATTTAAATGTCTTTCTCATACTCTTAAATGAATGGGTCATTGGCCATAAATTCAACGGAAGGCAGATGGATTGATTGTATTGATATGGTCCCTTAGTTCCTTACAGGTAATGAGGCCTCTTGGGCATGCTAACAGGTTTCCAAGTTAGGTATACCACATGAGCACCCGAAATCCCACGAGCACTTTGTGTCATGGCACGACAGATATGCACGCCCTAGGAAACAGAACTGATAGTATAGTTCAAATGAATTCTATCACAGTAAATTATTTGAGGGGCTTTCAAAGATGAAATTTTTTTCTAGGGTGTCGAGGTTCAGGACTCTTAGTTAACACAAAAAAAAACAAATTGAGTAAAAAATGCTTTGTCAGTATGCTTGACTTTCTTTCTTTTTCAATAAATGGAACCAATTTCCCTCAACTTTTTATGAGGTGACAGGTTTTAAAAATATATTTGACAGAAAGATTCTCTGGAAACTTTGTATGACATATAACAAGACAGCATACCTATGTGGCCATTTTAAAATTTCCCGATCTTTTTCCCAGCCTTCCCTGGCTGTTTTCCTGAAAATTTTCTGGCAATATATGACGCCCACAGTTTAAGTGCAATAAAAAAATATTGTGGTTTAATGCTTGCCAAGTACTGCCAGTCCATAATATTTAGATAAAACGAATAACACGTCAGTCACTTCAAATGCAGTATTAGATTCAACTCACTTGAATTCCTTGTTTAATAAAGCTGACAAGGGCTTGGGCAAGTTCGTAATTGATGGCCACACGAGTACAGCACGGAAGACAAGGACACAGAGACACACACGAAAGCAAATGCAACAATGTGACGGAAAACTAATCAAGGAGTTATCTTTACGGTTCAATAGTAGTTTTCTATATAATTTGCTCTCATCACTTATGCCTCTAGTTAACTTTGTTTAACTGTGACTAAAGAATACATGGCAATATGAATCAGTACCATTATGATGTTTCGTTATATTACAGTATGATAAGCAATGAGAAGAAAGGGGGTTAACCGAGTGGACCGACTTTATTAGTCATATCATCAGAAGCCAACAAACACTGACACCAAGAACATAGGGGAAATTACTTGTGCATAATAAATGAAATAAAGAAACGATAAATTAATGGAAATTAAAGTGGATGAAAAAACAACTTGCCGCAAGTGGGAACCGAACCCACAACCTTCGCATGCGAAGGTTGTGGGTTCGGTTAACTGAAATGAAGAAACGATAAATTAATGGAAATTAAAGTGGATGAAAAATCAACTTGCCGCTGATGGGAACCGAACCCATAACCTTCGCATGCGAAGGTTGTGGGTTCGTTTCATCCCCTTTAATTTCCGTTAATTTATCGTTTTTTTATTTCATTTGTTAAGCACAAGTAATTTCCCCTATGCTGTCCTTGGTGTCAGAGTATGATAAGCAGTTAGACAACCGTAATGGTCGCCGGTGCCAGCAACGGTACGTTTCGTTTAAAGACAGGTTCATGTGACGGACAGTGTACTTATAAAAATAAAAGAAATGCGAGAATCCGAAACTATTCCTATAATAGTAATTGTTGAAACGAAGATACCCGGCTGGATCGACTGTGCACATTTTTTCAGGTGGTAAATGCAATATTCCTGTGCCGAACGAACATGCTCAGCATAGTGACTGCAGTTTTGAACAATCACGTTAAGAATTGCAATTTATTTCCACTTCGAACAGTCTGCAATGTCTCTTTTCTCATACTTCGAGATGAATACGTTTGCCACACTTTCAGTAGAATGCATATCAATGGGGGCGTATTGATAACGTTACTTATCAACTAAAACATGTTACGATCTCTTAGGTGTGTTGATAAGGGTAGAACAAATGCAATGTCCACTAAATTATTTGAATAATTTGTGCGTTATCTACTAAAAAAAGACCACCACATGGATAATCTGGCTCTTTTTTTCTTTTGTACAGCGCATATAATTTACAGTCTGTCCAAGATGACGGCACTACATGCAACAGTAATGAAAACCGGAACACTTATTACGCACGACAAGGGCTTCATACAAAGCACGACTGGCACAATGTGAACCTGCGCCAGCAGCTGCCTGGTGATTAACAGCACGTAAACTGCATAACGCCGAAGCATCGAAAAGCGCTTAACGCTTTTCATATAGCCCGAAAGATAACTTCTGCTGCTAAACTGTTTATAAAAGAGACAAAAAACAAATCTTCCTACTACCGTCAGACGCAATGCCTTCAGTTTGAAACGTGTAAAGGTGCTTCCCATAGCGACTTATTTATTGTTCTCTAATTTTTTCAGCTAAGTTCCGAAGCTGCGGGTGACTGAGCTTATCGCAAGTTTCATGCTCCAAAAGCGTTTGTGGTTGCATATAAATAGATTGGGTGAATCTAGATATTTCTGCTAGATATTTCTTCAAGTCTCGTGTTTTGCTTGCGGTAACTTCCCAAAATTATTTAGATTAGTTACCAGGAACCTTAAAGATACTGCTACTTTTAAAGTATACGGAAATGGCAGCGCACACACTGCTGATGCATGCCCCGCAAACACGGCCTTTCATCCGAGTACGCTAGCAGTTATTCAACTAACGTGTCTGTTTGAAAATTATTCATGCTAATATAATTTCGAGATATATACGTAAAGCGTGTCACGAGAATTTCACTACACAGGCGGCGCAGCATTCATCGTGGCCGGATCCAGCGCCACGAAATGAGATCTGCCACACTGGCTGCCCAACACACACATTCTGCTTTGAGATCTACCACACTGGCTGCCCAACACACACATTGTGCTTAGTGGTAGCTCAGTATCAAGTTAAAACATGGTGTACTTCCTTTTTTTACGCACCTAAACTATAACGCTAAAATCAACAAGCACGAGCGATCGCTCGTCGTAAAACATTCCGTATAATATAAGCGAGAACAAGAGCGCATTATCAAATCATGTCAACGACAAACGGAAACTATACCCGAGTCGCCTGGGCTACATACAGCCGGTTCGCGATACGAAATGCGCTTACCTAATCATGATCTATTGACGCAAAACATCTTTGCTAAAGCTTACCGTTCAGTGTATTTGACATGTGATGTCACAAACAAGACACGCGTACACAGACACCAACGTTCAGGCAAACACCGCTACAAGCGTTTACGTGCCTGGCGCACTCGTTGAGAATTCAAACTGACGCGGATAGACGGCGCACCGCCGCGCATGCGCAGGACCTCCACGCGCCGTGCGTGCGCGCTCCGAGGAGTGTGAGCGCCTTTCCCTTTTTTTTTGTCTCTCTCTCTCTCTCTGCGCGCCATGCGCGACGTAACGGGTTGCTTTTCTTTTGCATTTTTCATCCTTTTTTCATGACCGAAGGAAATTCGCTGGCAGGTTGTATTACAAACGTTGTGGGGCTATCGTACGAGGCTGGAACTCCCACATGGATGTATGCCCCGTTTGTAAAAGCCGTTACAGGGCCCTTCAGGCGCTTGCATTATCGCCAGCGACGATGAGTAATACAGCGGATTTGTAGCATATCTTCTAGCGTACCGCCAAATGGGATGCCCGCACGTACGTTAGTGCTAATTTTCCGCTCCGATGATAGGTCAAAGCAATCAGTACGGCAATGAGGTACTCACATGCGTGGCCGCGCAGGAATACCGCCTGCGAAACACTGGGTGGGCTCAGAGAATTTGGCACATATTTTAAGTGAATGAGAAACTTTGATGAGTTTATAGTGCAGGATATCAGTCAACAAAACACCGCCAGATGTTAGTGATGCAGCCGAGATATGAAGACAACGTGAAAAGTATCTGAGAATCGGATGACACACAACGCGCACACCACATGCGCGACATCGGTTCATCGCACACTCACAAAGTCCGCGTTGTCAGTTATAAATATTACGAGTATCTGCGCTGTTAGCTTGATGCCTGTTTGGAATCCACTCGTAGCTGAAATTGGTGTTCATAACATCTATTATCATAACTGGATCGGCGTTTTGCTTTCTTTATTCTACTGCCGCAAAAGTGATGCTATGACAACTGTGAAGACTGTCTTGAGATTGCCGAGAGCGACTACGCAGATCATATCATGTGGTCAACAAATGCGGACGTATACACTATAAGTATACTAAAGTCTACAAATAGGCTCTACAGCAATCTCGGCAGTATACAACTTCAGTGGCTTATATCAAAGGCAGCTCCGTATTATCCACCGGTACCTGCAGGCGCTTCGTTACAGCGTACACGGGTTGGGCCCAGATTAACCATGTTTGTCTATTGTCAATCTATAGACGCCTTGTAAACCTGAAGCAATAAGAACTTTACACTATCGGCTGTTTTAAGCTTCATCTTACGCCTTACCACAATCGGTATACGGGCTGTTCGCGCATGTTAACATGACCATTGGTGACGTCCCACTCTATGGCCTTCACCGGCGATGATATAGGAAACCGTGGAAAATAATTCGAATTGCAAAGAAGTATACGGGGTGTTTCACTTAATTTGAGCCAGGTTTTAAGATATGGAAATGCTACGTAGCTGGAGAGAACCAAGGTAATGTTGTTTACCATTGCTTGGAGGCACTCAGATTAATTTTTTGTATTCCCCTGATTAGGTAATTAGTGTTAATTAATTTCTCAATTATATTAGTTAGATGAAAATTCTCTATGGTAGAATTATAAAGCAACATGAGAAACTCCCGATACAGTTTTCTGTGCAACGCGTGCTGCATAGAAGTGTTTTTCCGAGCGCGAAGTCCGCGCAGCAATATATATATATATATATATATATATATATATATATATATATATATATATGTGTGTGTGTGTGTGTGTGTGTGTGTGTGTGTGTGTGTGTGTGTGTGTGTGTGTGTGTGTGTGTGTGTGTGTGTGTGTGTGTGTGTGTGTGTGTGAATGTATGCATGTGCGTGTTTGAAGAACTACTTAGAGTGGGAATAGACAAGAAGAAATATACACCTTATCGACTCTCGCCTATAGACAGTCTAAAGACGAAGAATGAACAATAATAAAGAGAGACTGTATCGATTTTTGTCTATAGGTAGTCTGTAGGGTGGCAGTAGACAAAAAGGAAACAAAGACCTTATCGACTTTTTTCTATAGACTGTCTATAGACAGCGAATAGACAAAAAGAAATAGAAATCTTATCTACTTTCGTCTATAGAATGTCTATACATAAATAACAGGGAAAATAAATAGAGCCTGTATCGACTTTTGTCTATAGGTAGTCTACAGAGGGGAAGTAGAGAAAAAAGAAACAAACACGTTATTGACTTTTTTCTATAGACGGTCTATAGACTGCTTACAGACAAAAAGAAATAGAATTTTTATCGACTTTCGTCTATAGAAAAGTCTATAGACAAATAACAGAGAAAAATAAATAGAGGCTGTATGGACTTTCGTCTATATGTAGTGTATAGCGGGAGGTAGACAAAAAAGAAACAAACACCCTATCGACTTTTGTCTATAGACAGCTTCTATTGCCTCACTAGTGTCGGCGTCGGTGTTGGTGTTGCCGTACGAAAAATCTCAAGCCGCGCGAAAATGAGAATTGCTTGTCGGGCTGTGGATTCGAACTAACAGGTTGCAAGACCACCACACAAAGTGATTCAGCCACTGTCCGTTCATCACACGCGCCCCTTAAAGCGTGGCTTTGTATGCATGAAGAAGTGGACGCAGAGCAAGGCGCGAGCCAATCACAGGCATCCCCTCCCTCCAGAAGAGGGAAAGGGTGTGATCGGGTGTTCGCTCGCCTCGCACCCGCAATTTCCCGCCAGTTCCGGCCCGGCAGTCAGAAGGGGAGGCCGCGTTTGATTTGTTCTGCCGAAGAGCCGGCTGCGTTGAAGAAAGGGCTGCGGGAGTGGGCAGCGCGATGTCATTCGGCCGACGAAGACGCGGCGTTTGATGAACGCCACCGGGAACTTGCTCGAAGAAGGGCTCCTTGTCGACGTGCCGACCTCGCCGTGAAGGAGCGCCAAGCCGAGGCGTTACGCTCCAAAGAGCCGCGGATACCGAGCGTCGCTTGCACCTCTCTTCACAGCAGTGGAAGGGCGGTCAATTTTAACAGTGGAGCTGTTCTAAGTCGAGCCTTCGCCGTCCGGCGTCACGCAGTATGGCAGGTTCCGGAGCTCACCGCCAGAGGGCGCGCCGAGGGGGGGGGAAGGAAGGGGTATAGTAGCAGGTGTTTCGCCGTCGCGCGCCCTTTCGCCCCATGGATTCCGCTCGGCGTGAGTGGCAGTGGCAGCTCGCACGAGAGCGGTAGTGCCGATGTCGTGCAAATTCCGAGCTTCGAGAGAGGGAAGCGCAAGCCAAGCGCCCGTGGAGGCAAACCAACGCCCACTTTCAAGAGAAGGCAACTCAAGCCAAGCGCCAGAAGAGGCAAGCTAACTCCTAACTTCGAGAGTAAGAGTCCGAGCAGAGACGTCGACGCAGAGAGATTCCTTCCACGACGGGTCCCGATGGACGGTTCGAGAGAATTTCTCGACAGTAAGTGCGGCCAGAGCTGCAAGGTGTGTGATAGACTGTGGTTTAATCACAACCTCACGCAACTGATGAGTGTGCGCGATGCGGAACGGAAGCTGGAATCTAGCAAAACGATGACAACGAGACAAAATATACATGAAAGTCGGGCTAAGCACAAGTTCAAACTTGAGAAAATGACCACCAGCTTCGCTCTTTTGACAGATTTCACTGCGTGGAACTGGCTTTCCTTTTTGAAACTGATCTGTTGTTACGGGGCTTTTTCTTCCCCACTTTACTGGAAAACAGAGTTGCGGTGTTGTGTTGCTTTCATTGCAAGCGGACATGTCGTACAATGCCTGATATAGTTAGTTTCGGTAACATTTATTCTGTGACAATATATATATATATATATATATATATATATATATATATATATATATATATATATATTTCAATCCGCGAAATTCAGCGATTCCTTTGGTAGCACGAATTCGTTTACTGCGACCTGAGCCGTTAGTACCCTCGACTGCCTTCGAGGACCCCATCCTTGTTTAAAGGGTGCTCGATACTGTGCAAGCTCACCAAACGGTACGTAAAAACGACGCCACAACGTCAAGTTCAACATAGAAAATGTATGGACGACGACAGGAACATGGCGGCGAAACTTCATTGACTGAGATGTTAGGTAGGAGATATAAACGCTGCGAATAGCTGGCTGCGCCATGATCGGCTGTTTCATCGCTCACTTGCTATGCAGCGTGAGCGGAGTACCTGCTGTCACCTGCAAAATCTATACCAAGCGTTAGCGCTCACCGAGCATGCGTCTGGTGCAGTACAAATCCCGCAAAAATGCCCCGGCGGGGAATCGCGCGATAGCTGAGTGGTTAGCGGTGCCGGCTCCCAACTGCACATTGACGTAATGCAATCAGTTCGCGCGGCAGTGATGGCCTTTTTTCATATGCACCAAATCACTTTATGTGAAAAATGAAATGCGGAGATGGCATAAGAACGACGATGGCATGTGCTGTGGAATAAGGCCGAAAAAAGGACGGACGGACAGATGGGCGGCCATAGAAAACCCAGTTTACAGCGCTTAACAACCCGTTGCCGAAAAATAAGAAAAACTTGACGAGAAGACTAAAAAATGTAAAGGGAGTGGCACACCATTGAAAAGATTCTAGAGCTTTTGTTTTGCGCAGACGGAGGCATTTCTGCGCTCCTGTAGATACCACAAGTGACGTGCGACGGACAGGCTGTGGTGCAACTTTTGCTCACTCACTCTCGATCTGCTTCCTTGCATAGCATATTTGCGCTGTTGGAGCAATGCTACCTCTAACATCGGCTCTTATTATGTTAAACTTCCAATTGCTTCTATCGAAAACAACGGCGCGCAGCTTTCTGAAGGCAATATTGATCTTGTGTATACGTCTACAATTCTCATGTACACCTAATGTAGTCGCAGCCAAGACAGTCGCAGGTTAATACTGCATCGTCTCACACTTCCTTTTCGCGCTTTGGCCACTGACTTGTCACATTCCCTGACAATTTGCACTTTCTTTTCGTTGTTGACAGAGTACTCATCGTTTGCCTTTATGCAGGCGCGTTGCACATCTGGCGCTAAAGCCTCGAGAGATGCGCGCCAGTGTAACTGGTATTCAGGAAAGCTCCCTTTTAAAGGCAACGGGCATGCTGACTGCTGATGGAAAGAGGCCGACCTTGGGACGTATTAAAGGAAGGGACGATATCCCACCAGTGGAATGCAAATAATGCATCAGTGCCAGGTTTTTTTTTCTTTTGTTTCTAAGCGAAGTGACTCTGTGCTGTGTATCATCTTCACAGAGAGTCGAATTTGGAGCAGAGTGACCAGAGTGGAGCTAATCAATGCGATAATGTAGAGTAATGTTTTGCTACCGTTGCTTCAGTTGCACCTTCCTATAGTCGACATAGTAAGCAAATACGATGAAACGTTGGTCCTCACGCCTTGCCGTCGCCATTGTTCCGTTTGCCTAGAGATGATTTGCCAGGTGCGCTTTATCTTGAAGTAAGCAACGGTGTAAATATAACTCCTTAATTAACCGTGCCACTAATTTATAAGCCTTACAACGTACGGACCTTGCACCGGTCTCTGTGACTGATGCGGTTTGCAAGATCATGCAGGAAATGGCACTTGCACGCATCCAGTGACGCTTGGAGCAAGGGGACCACGACCCTCCTAGCCACATGGGTTTCTGATCGAACCACAACACAAAAGAGAGCCTCACAGCCGCTGGACTGGGTGTCTCCCAGCATCATCGAAGCAAAGTCATAACCATCGGATCTCTCATCTCAATGAAGAAGCCACACTGGAGGCGGCACAGCAGTTTATGATGTTGGAAAGCGCTTGCAACAGTACATATAGTAGTAAGCAGAGATTACAGTTGAGGAATGACTGTCATGGTGTGTAGAGCGAAAGGTACGAAGATAGCTCAACCGAAAATCATTGTCACAAGGCTCAGTTATAGCAACGACCTTGCAAAGCGAAGCTTTCTTTGCCTCTTCCTTCGACTTCCCACTGCTGCTGCTGCTGCTGTCGCTGCTGCTGTCTGGTACACCGCTTCGGGGGGGGGGTGGTTCAGAGCATGTGTATACATGACAGGAGCGAGACAGAAAGGAAAGGTGACGCGAGAAACTCGTTTAGACTCCACCGCGTCGAATGTGCACAATACCCTCTCGAGCTCCCTGAGCGTTGCCACATTAACCTCTGGACAGCGGTAATTATCCGTGACCTCCCTCAAAAGCATTGCAGAAACTGCAGCGCTTTTTTCTGCTAAGCTGCGAGTCCAGAGGGGACGTACATAGAACAGTAGAGAGGAGGGAGGGAAAGAGGCAGTTCTTATACATAGCGGGGGGGGGGGGGGTAAAGTGACATGAGAAGGCAAGGGAACCCTACTACTATATGATAGCGCTTGCGGGGAAACTGGATAGGCTTAAGTTGAAGGTACGGTACAGTACGTTAATGCTATTTCTGAAAAGTAAACACCATTAAAATATCTCAAGTGGACAAATCATGCAGGGCGTGGAGAAGCATAGCCACATTAATTAAAGCGCACCGCAGGGTCCAGGCGACTCTAAGGAAGCTGTCGACGGTCCAATCAACAGTTATGTGCCCGCCGCGGTAGCTTTGCGGCTATAACATTGCTAGAGGTCGCGGATTTGATTCCGACCGCGGCAGCCGCATTTCGACGGGGGAGAAATTTTGGGACATGTTAAAGAACATCACGGTGTCAAAATTAATCTGGAGACCTCCACTGCGGCGTATCCACGGGCGTGTCTCATGATCAGATTGTGGTTTTGACACGTACAGCCCCATAATCCAATTCAAGTTTAATACTTCTTCCACGATGCGATGTGCCATGTAAAGTAATGGCAATGCTCAACTCTCTCAGAGGTTATGAAATATGGCGCACAACAACGACTCAAGCAAACACCTCTCCATGTGTGTTCTGTGTACTATGCAGACAAACAGCAGTGGTGCACGCAAGGTAACGTTTAACATCAACTCACCACTCTCGTGTTATACTAAACATTGAAGAAATTAAGCTTTCGCCGTCAACATCACCGCTAGTTATTGCCAATCAAAGCAACCAGCAAGGACAGCTTCGCTTTGATCTATTCCCACAGTGCGTGGGATCTGCATACTTTTTTAATTTGATGATCACGCAGTTAGCATGACTATTTGCAGAGGTCCTAGAATTATGTTTCACCATATATTAGACGATCAACACTGGGCCATCCATGGCACCGGCACACAACACCGAAACACCACATAGGCAGGCTCTATACATCGCGTGGAAGAAATATTTCAACTATAAGCTTCACACCAGCACCGGAGAAGAGTTGCTGTACCATCGTGGGTAACAGGTACGGAAGAAAATTGCATGAAAGGCGGCCTCTTGCACTCCGCTTATACCTGGCGACAATATCCTTTTGAAGTGCAGCCGAAGCAACTGAGCTCAAGTTAGTAGCGTCTCGGCAGCAGCTTGCATCACCGTAAACGAAGGCAACTTTGCATTTTTCTTTTCTGAAAAACCGCACAAATAAATGTGCCAAGATTTACACTGAATCACGCAGACTCCGAAATGCAATCTTTCTGTCAAGTTTCAGCGAGAACAGTGCCGCATTAAGCGCAAAATTCTTTTTAGAATATATAATAAGCGAAGGATGTCACGTCCCTGTATTTCACATTTATTGCCAGCTTCATGGGTTTCGCGAACAGGAGTATCTCGCGAACAGCATGTGATGCACTATGATAGCGCTAGTGTAGAACGTGCCGCATAGTCCACCAGCTTTGCAAATAGAGCTTCTCAATCAACGCTGTGATATGGCGCACGACATGCGTGCTACAGACAAGAGTCAGTGTTTGTAAGCGTCAAGTGCACGTATTACCAGCCGGCTTGCCCAAAGCGACCGTGACGTAGTGCTTACAATACTCATCTGCAGCCACACAATCACTGGTTTGATTGCAGGCATACTTTCACTGATATGCCTTTTATGTTACGTCGGAGGGACAAACGCGATCGGCCCAATAGCAAGCTGATAACTGCTGTTTACGGTAAATGAACCATAAGTTATTGAATACAAGCAAGAATGCGGAATGAAGGATAGGCAAAATAAAGCATCCTTGATCATTCACGTGACTGCCCAGTGCTGTACTCTAGTGAATAAAACATCGTATGAAGCCTCAATGATTCCAGTTTACACGCCGGATATGAGAAACTGTTGTAGTATTTACATTCAGGAAGCTGATAAGAATACTGGACTCAAGAGGTATACCAGGTTAATGCTGTTGAGGGTTATCTCGGCAGACTCGGTGCCTTACTCTGGATTGTGAAGAACAAGGAGAAATATCTCGGTTTATCCAAGTCCAGTTTAAAAGAAACACTCCAGGTAATTTGCCATTACGTGGAAGCTTCCAAAAGTAGCACAACACTTCTGGCGCCGCGTGACTATACGCCACGAGTGACCTTTGGTTGTGGCTGGTGTCGTGTTTTCTTAGAGCTCACAGTGTAGATTGCTTCGCTCTGCACACTTTAATCGTGGAAGCGTGACTATTATTTTAGGCACCAGCTGCTTGCAAGACTCCTACTACATTTGCAGTGTGGGCTGTGAGCAATATTTAGTGAGCAGCCCTTATTTGTAGAGAACAATGACAACGAGGGCTGCGGCAGCAAATGTATCCCAACACAGTGATTTTTTATAGCAATACTTTCTTGTAGAGTAGTTGGTTCATACTCGAAGTATAACCGTGTTGCGCAGGATTTACAAGAAAAGAAAAAGAGGACATGACAGAGCGCAGACTATCAGCTTTTTTGCCTGAAACGACAGGAAGCCTTTACATAGGCAACCTATAATCACACTCTAAAAACTAAGGGAGTGCCGGGCACTCTCTTTGAGGGAGTAGCTGCTTGTCCCATATTTCACTCTCTTTTCGAGAGTAGATCGACCCTCTTTGAGAGAGAGTAGGTCAACTCCTCCTGACAGAGTTTTGTTACTCCACCGCAAGGGATTGCTAGTACTCTTCCGCAGAGTGATAATACTCTTCCCACAGGGAGTGCTAGTACTCTTCCGCAGAGTGCTAATACTCTCCCCGCAGGGTTAATAGTACACCGCCAGACCGAGTACTTCTACTCCCCCAAACAGAGTGCTTGTACTCCTTCAGAACAGAGTGCTAGTACTCTTCCCAATACCCTCTTAGCCAAGTCCTGGTCACGCATGCAGGCAGGAAATCAGATCAAATTAGGGCCGCTGATATACTGTTCCCTAGGCGGCTCCTCAGAGACACTGGCCCGATTCCAAGCGGCCTTCAGAATAGGCGTGAGCAAAGTTATGCAGGATTTTAAAGTCATTTTTTCCTGGCTATTTGCTGCCTACCGTGAGGCGTGACTGCTCTGAAGCGGCCTATGCGTATGCGTCACGAACGCCACTGAGGAGAAAAAAAAAGCGAATTAACACTTAATCTGCAAATATCTTCGCAAATTTCACAGTCAGGAGTCACACAATCTAATTAGAATACAATTGTCAAGGGAATCACATACTTATCAAGAATCACAATGCTCAATACATCATGTGAATTCGAACCCGCGTACACTCGCATTTGTACAATTCAAAACACACATCATAACCATTACACCACAGCGCCCCCACACCCAGTCGTGTTCTTTTAGAGGTTATATATATACCAAACGTATTTGATGAATCGGCTGTGGTGGGTGGGGTTTCTCTGCAGTGTGCTGTGCTGTTGTGTACTGGAATACGTGTGCGTTTGCATCATTTCCATTCCTTGCTACGACTAACGAAGGAAGACAACGTAGACGACAACGTGAGAACTATTCACGGCTTGTAGTCACCGCAGGAAAATAACAAATGTGCCGTTCAGCTCATGATCGAGTGCTTCTCCAGTCCATGTTCTCCAAAATACGCGGACACAAAGTATTGCACCAACCATCCACGTATGTGAATTTAATTCGCGCGTATACTGGTGAGCAACTGCGACGCCAGTACCAGGCATTTCGACGTGCCTCACGCTGCCGTGTAGGCGTTCTTTTCAAGTGCATTAGTTTAGAGTTTGGTTCAGTCCGCTGTGAGCTGTTGTCCCGCATTAGCAGCGGATCGTTAGCGTTTTGAAGCGCATGCATTCCAACATTTGGAGACTGCTTATGCCGATAGCCGCGTCAAATGCATTGGCACGCATGTTTAAATGACTAATGTGTCCACTTGTTACGCGTGCACTGCTCGTATCCTGTGGCAGTGCTCGTTCTAAAAGCTTCGAAGACCATCTACACTCATGCGTGTGTTCAATTTATATATGCACAGGATGGACTTGCCGGCTAGTTGGTTGAGCATTTTAGAAGAAACAGCGCAACACAAGGACGACGCAAAAACATGCCACACCACGAAGCGCTGGTGTGGTTGATGCTTTTTTTCGTCCTTGTGTTTGCGCTGTTTCTTCTTCCACGATACACGCACACCACAGGTACGCGAAACTTTAGAAGCATAAGTGGTTAACTCTGTTTTCCCCGTTTTCTCTCGGTGTCAATGGCACAGTGCGTTGCCCGGAATTGTGCACGCTTACCCCCATATGCTGAAATGCATCATAACTTGAAGCCCATGCTTGACTTGATCTAAACGACGCAAGTCGTGAACGCACCAAAAGAAAGGCAGTGAGCGTCTTGGGGGACGTTCGCACCAGGCGTCGTTTATATCAAGTCAAGCATGAGCTTTGTATTAAGATACATTTCTGAATACGGGGGCTAGACATCTGCTTCTTCCAGAAAATGTCGAAGAAACGCCCGCCAAAACCAGGCACATTCGTAAACTTAACTAGGCAAGAGGAAGCTCCATAGAAAAAAAGAAGAGTGGTATTAAAAGCTTTCAGTATTTTTCTTTACTCCAAAATAGTTGCGCTCTCGTGGCTTCACTGTACAGAGATAGTGCAGCGTTAGCTAGAAAGCATGAATTTCCTAACTCCATGCCAAAATAAGCTTGTAAAATTATTTAGGTGCTAGAATCCAGGGTTTGTAGCGATCCTCGAAAACCCTTTATTTCTAAAATGCCATTTTCAAGGCATTGAAAACCCTTGAATTTTTAGAAGTACTGGAAAGTCCTTAAACTTGTACACTTGGCTAGACTTAGCAGACATTGCCAAGCGCTTTTTTTCCCTTCTGTGACACTCTTTCACATGTCACAGAAAATTGTCTCTGGAGGTAATAGAAGGAAAGCGACATCCTTAAAGTTGAAATTACAAAGGAGCTGCAGATACCAGTTTTATGCACATGGAACTGGCGACAAATGTGCTTGGAGGAGCAGAAGCAGGAAGCTCAACAGTTGAGGCATTCGAAGAGAAGCCGTGAAGAGTAAATTGAGAGCGACAGACACAATAAAAAGAAATTAGAAATGACTATTGCTTATTTGATGGTGAAAAAAGCTGAGGCAACAGATGACATCACATACACTGTCAAACCAAACAGTATTCAAAAACTGCAAATGTTGCAGGTCCAAGTAGTTAATTGTGCTATTACAGAAAAACTGAGCGCTTTCTTGAAATGCTTCCTTGTGTGCGTTTAGTGGTGGGCGGTGAAAGGCAAATTAGCAGTCTTTCAAATGTTTGAAATCACTGAAATGCGATTTGTTTTGTTTTCTTTTGTTTGCATTAAAGTTAACGGTGTTCTTGAACAAGTTATTGCCTGTCCAAACTACTACACACATTGCACGAGGTGCTGGAAGTTACTGTGTCGGGGCCTCGAAAGTCCTTGAAAACCATTGAATTTTTTTCTTCAATATTGCTACGAACCCAGTAGAACAACTGTCATGGAGTAAAAACCTTGGCTGAACAGGGGCTTATACGCAGAGCACAGGAAGACTAGAAATGCAGTAGTAGGCATGGAGGGCCCTGAAAAAAATGTGCCACATCCGCTCGTCTGCCTTATGTTTCTGCACCGACTGTCGCATTTTTAATAGAAGTGCACTTTCTGTTCTACTCCAATAATCGCAACATTACGAACTCCAGTGTGGGGCAGTCCTTCAGCCAGTGCAGAACTTTTTCTGTACATCCGAGTCAGCTCTGTCATTTTTCCAGCATTGTAGTACAAGATTTGTTAAACTGGTTTAGCAGAATATGAGCAGTATACTCTTAAATTAGCTGTTTATTTGTATGCACAAGTTCAGGTCCTCAGTTTGGTTGCACGACAAATTGCCATACCTCAATAGATACAAGAAACAATTTTATTACAGTTTAATAAAATCCAAACAGTAATAATCACAACAATATAATGACATACATTTCTTTTGGTACGTATACAGCCCATGTCTTGGCAGTGTATAAATTCAACTATACACCGCAAGTACTGTGTCCTGACCACTATTATTCACATGTGTAAAACCATCACAGCAATTCAACAAATATGACAGTAATTAGTGACATACACTTTGTAACTGCTTTACATGAGCATAATGTATACAAATGGTCCCTGTGTACCTACACATGACTAGTGCCACCCGAGTACTATTACTCACAGGTGTAAAACCAACAAAGCAGTTCTTTAAAAAATACCACAGCGCTTAGTGACGTACATGCTGTAACTCCCTTGTAGAAACTTAATACAAACACGTGAGGACACAGAAAGCTAGCAGTGGGCATACATGGGAATACCACCGCCTCAATACTAATTCACAAGTGTAAAACCAACCAAGCAGTTCTTTAAAGAATATCACAATGCTTAGTGACATACATTTTCTAACTAGCTTATATAAGCTTTATACAAACATGAGAACATACACAAAGCTAGCGGTGCACCCGCATAGAAGTGCGGCCATCTGAACACGATTATTTGCAAGTGTAAGCTCAACAGAACAGTTCGTTATAGTGACGCACATTTTGTAACTGCCTTATACAAGCTTAGTGCAAGCACAAGAATGCAGAAAAATATAAATTAAAAACTTGCTCTATGCATACACAAACAGATCAACACAAATGGTAAACACCGCTTTGAAGACAAATGTGACTGTGGCAAAGCGCAGTGCTGTGCCGGTTGACATTGCCACCCACAAAAGTATTGAGCAATGCTTAAACCACAGGCAATAAAGTGCTGAAAGACTGCGTCTCTAACGTAACTATTTGAATTCAAATTTCTTGAATATAGGGCTCGCTTGCAGATAAGGCATCTGATCCAACTGACCTGATTTTACACCTGCTACATGCATACAATGCACTCAGATATAATTGGTAATAATAATTATAAAAGGCATTTAAAAACTTGATAGTATGATGAAGATGCATGACTAGAAAAGTTCTGTCCCCCTCGTACTTGTTAAAAAGGTGTAAGTACGACACATGTTCTTTTTTTCCTCAATTTTTGCATTAATGGACAGCCGGGAACCTCGAACCGACACAAAAAAAAGATACTGCTATGTTAATAGTGTTATGAATAATTTTTTGTGAAAGCTTTTTTACAGACAAGTTGCAGTCTCGTTTCTGGAGGTTGAGCTGTATCTTGCAAAATAACTTAAAAAGTGGTCACATGGGAGCATGACACTATATCATAATGTTAGTTTCAGTTGACTCTCTTGCCCTACAAGTCGCTGCTCACTGTGGCCAGTGATGCAACAGCAGTGTCTGTGTGATTTTCATCACACTTCTGTCCTATGCCATTCTTACCAGAGTTGGCGGCACATAGATACCCAAATTTCGATAGTGTTGCTTTCTCAGGTGGTTGCTTTTGATTTGCTCAATATCAGTTGGCACTTCAGCTGCATCAAAGTTCTTTTTTACCTCTTCAACAACAACATCAACAACAATCTTATGACACCTGTGTTGTCCTTCTAGTTGCCTACAAAGACCAGTCAATCTAGCAACAACACTGACAGTCTCTACTATCTTGTAATGGGGGAGAGGTGTGTCCCACCATGTGTTCCACATTGTTGTCACTATGTGGGCTGGCTGGGGAGGCAACAACTGTAATATGTTTGCATTTGCATATATTAAAGTGATGCTTGTACTGTGTTATAACACCTAACTTAGTCTTGCACTTGCTGCACAATAACACTGGCTCACAGTCGTGGTGAAAAGCTTTTGTATGTTGAGCAAATGAGTTGTATCCACTACAAAAAAAGTCAGTGATAGCACACATGTTGCTCTACCAGGCCTGGTGTGGTTCCTTCTGACACTGCTGCTGATGCTGACGCGCTGCTGCTTGCCTCGTACACTGTTGCAGCTGCAGTAGACGTGGCAGTCTCTGAATCTATTGCTGCCATGTCATCTGTCATGGTAACTTCCAAGTGGTACCAGGCTCACTTCTGCAACAGAGATGTTGTTTGCCCCTTGAGGGCTCTCATGATCAGGGCCAATAATTTCGTAGGCATTGTCTCCTGCATCAAAGAACCAATAAGAACAGCATGAATTAATAAACATAGCTCTAAAAAGTACGGACATCAAGACTTAACCACAAGCTTTGCACATAAGTGACCGGGCTTAATGAATAATACTTGCAGGAGGAGTTACAATTGTTTGTGTATATTACAGTAAAGCCTCATCAGAAGATATTCAAGAGGCACGGGAAACATGTCTCTCGAAACCAAAAATTTTGAGACACTGAGGAGCCAGACTAGATCACTTTATTATGCATCATCACTAAAGTATGTTTTGATATATCTGAAGGAATAAATGCTCAGGGTGGCTTAAAGGGCCCCTAAACCACTTCTCGACATTTTTTGAACATTTCAAGTAAACACGCGTATCGAAATCAGAATGCCGTCACGATCGACGAAGCCAAATGCCAGAGTGCGTAGCACTGCCGGAGCACCACAATATGAAGAAAATGACCCCGTGCGCCTCTCTGGACCTATCCTGCACCCCCCAGTTTGTCCTGACGTCACCAGGCTGTCTCTGATGTCACCAGTTTCCGGTGCTGTCAATTGGTCGAACGAAAGTGTACGACTGCCGGCAAGGCCTGCAAGCAAATACACACACTCCTTCTTCCTCGTCGCGTTGCGCGCGATGCCATTGTGGGCAGCCAATGGAGGCAAAGAACAGAAACGCCCACAGAAGGGTCTCCCTACGACGCTCTTCAACACGAGTCACCATATAGTTCCGTTGTATTAGCGCCACCCCTCGCAGGACGACGGGCCAGCGTGGCAGCAACAGAGCTCGTTGGTGTTGGTCTGTCCCGTATCATTTGGAGGTGTACTAGGCAAGGAAAAGACGATACTGTCCATATGGCGTGTACCAGATGAAAGAGTAAAATGAGTGGGGACTACTTTTCGATAATCAAACACACGTAGCTCCACTATTACTGCACCGTTTCGAAAAATTCTCGTGGCTACCTGTTCATTGCCTTATTGTGTAGAACTGCAACACTGCAACTAAATTTCAACCTCGGTAGTTTAGGCGCCCTTTAAAGAAGACATTCACAGTTTTTTAGTGACTGTAGATTGTGTTAGCTTCTTTCCCAACTTCTGGAATTTAAACACTTCACTTTGCCAGCCTTGTTGCTCGCAGTACCTTTGAGGTGCTCTTAGACGCTCGTCAGCTTCAACTGCCGACACTTTCTGCCCTGCACTGTCCTCGTTGCCCTCCTTTTCTGGTTCATGCTAAAAGAGACATGCGCGATTGACTTGTGTAAGGATTGCGTGATCTTTACGCCCTTCGGAGCACACAAGGTGCACAAAGTGAATGTGTCTGGGTTGTGTCCCTTCGAAGTAGTGAATACTTAAAAAGTCATCCTTAGTAACAAAGGTGTCTCTTGTATACAGTATTGTTAACGTGGCAAACATCGGAAAACCAACCAAACCATTTTCAGATGTCTCTTACAACCAAGGGCATCTTTTAATGAGATTCTACTGTACTGAATGTTTTTCAACTATGGATCATCTGCATGTACATATAGTCACAAAGACATGTTGTGTGGAATGGCGAATCGGGAAACAGTTCGTACTCTTACTTTTTGTCCCTCACATAAGCAGCTGATAACAATATGATAAAAAAGCAGGCAATGAGGCTAGAATAGAACATAATCCTTCAGCTCTAAACAGTTTTTTGGGCCCACATCATTCCCTCATATGACATAAGGAAACAACTTGATTGCAGTAATGGCTGCATGTGATCTGAGTTGATTGAAACAAACTATACGTAAGGTTGTCCTGTATGTAATTTTATCAGAGTGCTTTTTAGATGTCCTGCTGGTGATCCTGGCTGCGCGATGCTTCTCATGCTTTTTGGCACAATTCCTTTTTTTCCACTCCACTTTTTTTCCAGATTTTCTCCCCTTTCCCTTCCCCCTTGTGTAAAATAGCACACTTGAAGTATCAAATCTGTTGAACTAACGTGTGTATCAAATCTGTTAACATGTGTGCTTCTCTGTGGTCTGTGTTGTATTTTTGCGCTGCACAATTCAATTCAAGATGAAAGATGGAACGTCCCTGCCTTTAGTTTAATTGTGTGTGTGTGTGTGTGTGTGTGTGTGTGTGTGTGTGTGTGTGTGTGTGTGTGTGTGTGTGTGTGTGTGTGTGTGTGTGTGTGTGTGTGTGTGTGTGTGTGTGTGTGTGTGTGTGTGTGTATGTCTCTCTCATGTTTTGAAATATATGTACATTCAGGAGTGCCTGCATGCCCTTCTCTCCTGCTCCAGTGACGAAAAGGAGAGCCTGTTTATGTACCATAGTAAAAAATTCAAAGGTTTTCGCTGTGCCCATTACATCCCTTATCATATGGATCTGTCACAATACAGAGTAGCAGTGGTCCATAATACTAGCCCATCCCAACATAACTATAAATTAGCACATACCGACATGCTGTGAAACAGCTGTTGCAAGGCTGCTGGTGCTGGCAATTTCCGCAGCACTGCAGTGGTACAGCCGAGTGCCACCTGTATAGTGACAAATGCATATGTATGTTAGCAACTCAGTAGCTGCTGATGGTTTCATAAGCTTTGCACTACACAATAAAGTAATCTAGACAACTTTGTTGGAACAAATGCACATAATTAGGACACCACTTAAACACTAACACGATTAATTGCCCCCAATCTCTCACTCACCAAGGGATAATACTACTGAAACATCAGTGGAGAGCTCAGATTAACACAGCCCATAAAGGACAAGCGTTCTTTGAGGAAAACAGCTATAACAGCGGTTAGTTTTCTTGATCATTTTATGTGGTAGCTTTGATTTAAATGTCATGCAGTACTATAAAATACGAAGTGCCGCATTTCTAGCAGCAGAAGGCGTCGTCAGGCTCATGGTACAACAGATTTTTGCACTGTTTGTCAGTGAGCCGACACATACGAAGAAAACCGAATTCACACATACATATACAGTGTCAAGTGCACTTCTCCTTCTGAAAACGCAGCCACCAGTTCCAATGTTGCTGAAAGGAAAGGTTATATAAAGTGTAAGACTGCATGGAACTGCCACTTATGACTGTAAATGTATGGTCTGCTGATTGCAGAGGTAGTCACATGCTATTTCTAGTCTCTTTTAGAAGCATTACTAAAGAATAAATTAAAATCTAGTCATAAGTCACGAATTTCATGCATCCACAGTTTGGCTAAATAACCTGTGAGAAAAAGACATGTTTACCTGGAATAGCAACCTTTTTTCCTGCTGCAAAACTTTCCTTCGAATTAATGAAATAACTTTACAACGTCATAATGCGTTTCTCGCAACTACTTGCCGGCAGTGGCGAGTTAGTGTTTATATCCGACTCATTGGGCGACAATACTGCCAAACACAAATGCTTCACGAACACAAGAACACGTCCCTCGCAGAGAATAGCAACCATATATGCCTTTGTGAGACATGATCGCACCTTTGTGGTCAAAATGTACATTAGAACGACATCACCATCTCATTAAAAAAAAAAGCCTCCGTACAAGGCAGCCGCCAACTGCATAATGTGAAATTGCAACTGATGTCCACTTACTGGTGGCCTGTGTTTGAGTCACTTTTGGCAGTTGACTGGGTGCTGAGAAATGCACGTCCTGGGTTGTCCCTGCAAAACATACAGGGTTATGTCAAATGTTGAAAATATATATATGCCGGCATTTCATCAGTCGCAAAACAAACGAGTAAACTAATAAACAACTGTAATGTAAACAGAGTACACATCATAAGATAGGCTGTCAACTGTTGATGCATTACGCAAAAAACCTGATGCATAGGAAAGACTATATGTATACACACGAAACTGACACACAATTTAATTCGCTCTAGGTTTTTCCGTGCAGTATATTCAAATTATTATGTCTCGTGGTTAGAGCAAAATTAGTGTAAATTACGAACTAAATTATCTACCCTGGAAACTTTTCTTCAATATGCACCTGTGCGCGCTTCGAACGAGTAGCGTTGTAAAATTTACGTACATGGCATTTAACATAGTTGCTGAACACGGATTTCCTTTGCCCTGTGTCGTGTACAGTGAGCTACATATATCTGCCCCCCCCCTTTTTTTGTACTAGCCATACTGCGTGCCACTGCACCTATACGCACGTCAATAAACCTCACGACACAGAAATAAAGAAACCGCCAATCACCCATGCCTGCATGTTGTAGTGGGCCTAACCTAACCAAGCATGGGCTGTTGCTTTTTATAGTAAACACAGGCACCGTGCTCATTGCAAGTATGTATCATGTCGCTAAGCAAATATGCAATTTCATTGTACCACTATTTTTTATCACATGGATATATCTGTTGAGAGGCAAGACAAAAAGCAGTCACTTCTCAGAACTAATCAGCTTTCTTAAAACACATTTTTAACTTTTCAATGACACTTGCTGCTATGTGTTTGTCTCCAGAGAGCATACTTGATTTGACTTTCCAATCAGAGACATTACATAGATATACCATGTTAAGATGACTGCCTGGAGCACGTGAGAATTTTCATCATCGTGTAACATACTGTATCTTGATTTTGTTGACATTTGGTCAAATGGTACACACAATATACCCACATACTAGTTTTCTTGTCCAAATAACATGCCAATGTATTTTGATTTTTTGGCATTGGCTCCTCTGCACTACGTGAAGTCGTGCTGCACTGGCTCTTTCACATTCTCGTGTCCTTGCAGCTGCCTTCTTGCGTTATATAAAGCGGGTGCCTGAAAAATATCGTATGCAAAAGTCAACACAAGGGCATGGTGCAAGACAACATCAAGACAGTCAAGGCCATGGCAATAAAAAAGTCTTAGCTCTTAGTCTTCCTAGTGAAATGCATGCAAAACATCCAAATGACTGCAACAGTGAACTGCTAAACTAACTTCAATTTTTAGATTTAAACAAAAAAACAAATAAACCACAGTTCATCCTTGTTTTTCATGAATGTTAGAATACTCCTGCTAATGAATAGAATATTGGTCATTTTCAGACGTCATAGGTCTGTCATGAGTCTGGTGTATCGCAAACACCACTTGTGACACATCCTAAGCACGTGCCCAGTGACCCCCCCCCCCCCCCGCGCACCATCCCTGGTTGTGCCACTGCTGAAGCCATAATTTGAGGATTATAGCTGCAAACATGATGCTCAGTAGGGATGAAAATATTGTCCTTCAGCTCAATGGATATATGGATGTGCCTATAAAAAAGGGCAACAAGGCTTGTTATGGCAAGCTTACCCACATTTCAATACTAACAAGCTCACTGCGGCCTGCATCTAACTAAAAGGCATGAACTTATTTTCATGCATGAGGTGCGCAGTGGAGTTCATTTTTGACAGACCCGACTACTGCTGCAGTTCGAAATCTAGCATTTTAGATTCTTGTAGGCATGTAAAAGTTGCAGTTAAACCGCAGTTATTAGTTTATTACACCAACCTATTGTTCTGTGTACGACAGACTGGTAACACGGAACTAAAGCAACATTTTATTTTGATATTTTATTTCTCTACTAAAAATATTCAAGCGATAAACACATCTTGATCTGCCATGCTATAGCAAAATGCACACATTACGCTTGTAACCCCCGGAGGAAGGCTGATTTAGCTGTTCATATGACATAACTCTGACACGCCAACTCATATTAGCAAATGCACAGGCATGTCCAAAACAATAAGCGTATGCAGAGCGCCCCTGCAATTCTTTTTCCACACAGCAGCCGTTATATTCGATGCCGATGCGTAACTAGCTGCTCGACAATTCACCGAGTTCGTAGACATAAGCATCCTTTCAGTTTCGCACCGTGCACGAAAACCGCAACAGAAGACGAAACCAGACCTATAATCACACCATTTCAACATGAGCAAAACATTTCAGTCTTAGGGATAAACACTGAGAGCGATTTAGTGCGCGACGGCGACGAGCGACGGCTTCGAGCGACAAAACGGGCCGTCGCTTGAACAGATGGCTCGGTTCTGGAAATCTAGAAATCGTCGCTCGTCGCCCAGAAGTGCTATGAGCGACTAGCCAATAGCGCGAAGCCGGAACTGGATGTACATACATCGCTCAAATACTACCGATTGTCGCGCGGAACGAGCAAATGATTCAATTTTTATACGTGCAAGGATAAGAACGTACTGCAAGACCTCCGGAAATATTTTATGCTACTTTTTATAGTAAAATACATCAATGTAAATTACTAAAGCACGCGTCACGCGTGACTGCAGCCCTCATGCCGGCAACACCGGGGAGGCGTCGCTCAAAATCGTCGCTCGCACGGAGTACGACTTGTAGGCGACGAGCGAACGCGACAGCCATCTCCGTCGCGTCGCTTGTAGCTGCCGCGCGCAAGATCGCTTATATGGGGTTTATACTTTTTTCAGCATAAAACATGGATTCCTCATGCGTTTTCAGTAAGTTCAAGATAACGCGCCCAACTGACCTCTTGCAGCATGCAGCTGAATGCCTGCGGCAAAGTTTCTAACTAGCACTGGTGCTGCACGTCTCTTCAGTGGTCGCAGATTCCCCCTGCGCGAGACACCGTCAAGCGCGCGGTTTATTTATAAAAGAAAGCATGCTGCCAGCAAAATGACGTTTTCTGTTATGTGATTCCTTAGTTCAACAGCGTTCCGTACACAGTAGACTGCCAAACTGAATAAATTCAAACACACAAAACGCACGCTAATCACGCTCCGCATAGGCTCGGAATCACGGGCTGGTGAACTAACCATTTTAAGCGTCCTCTCGCCTGGCGTCTTATTGAACATACCATAGTTCTGGCAGCGTTTGCGATTTTTAAAGCTCTTACGGACAACGGCAAAGTGATAAAATCACATGCAGTTATCGCGACGACTTGCTTTTTTGATTGACATCGAGAGACACAGCGCGTATGCCTAGTCCTTTGTCAATCGCGTCGGCTAAGCGCAGCGACGACTTCCTGGCGATAGCATGACATATACGGACAATGTGCACCTAAGTTAGAATTCACTTACCGTGGAGGATTTGCTGTTATATCCAAGGCATGACGAACGACAGTCGTGTTTTCGTGGCGACGCGAGAAGGCTGACATACGATCTCCCTTGGCTGGCCTTTGCTGCTGAAATGCATTGGCTGCTGCTGTGCTGCTCGGCGGACGGTCACCTTTCTCCGGTGCTGTGTTGTTCCGCGATCTTGAGCGCGCACGCGCGCGGTGGAGCAACTCCGAGTGAAAAAGTAGAGCGCTCGCTACGCGTTGCCTTGAACTGCGGCGGCCTGTTCTCTTAGAAGCAAAACGATGTGTTCTTTGCTCAGCGTGCATGAATGATACATTGCCATGTTCGGGGCCAGCCACCTACAGTTGAAGCAGAAGATTACGCTACGTTTTGTTTTCTATTGCCGCAAGAGTCTCTCTTTTCTAATGTCGCAAGAGTCTTTTCACTCTCTCTCTCTCTGAAGGGGAGAGTGAAAAGCACATTTCACTCTCTCCTTGGTGACAGAGTGAACAATGCATTTCACTCTCCTCGACATTTTGCGAGAGTAAAACGACGCTTTGAAGAGTGAACCGGCAGCTTCACTCCTGCGATACCCTTCCTAGTTTTTAGAGTGCACGTGCGCCACCCGGATGCGCAAAGCCTAGACAATGAAATGGCCACCACCAACACGAAGTGTGCACGCTATCATTCACGGGCGAAAAGATTTTGTTAGACGACAGGGAAAAACCTCATCCTCAAGGGCATGTTAAAAGCAGGTCAATAGCAAAACTGAAAAAAAGAACAGATGCACAGTAAAAGCGAAAAGCGAAAACAAATGTCAAAAAGTATATGCAAAGTTAGCAATAACTGACGCCAATAAGAACAGAAAATCAGATGATGACGATAACAAGCTGACGAAAAGAATGGAAAAAAACTCATATATGGCCATCCAGAAAGGCCACTACCCTGTCTGAGAGTAAAATCGATGGCGTGCTTACGCACTTGTCCCTATGTTGCCTGATGAAGAAAGATTTAATAAATTCTCTTTCGGTCTCATCACGTGTCTTTGTCATGACCTCGATTTCATCGAATTGCGGTGAGCAGCCGCAACTCTTGCAATGGAAAGCCGAATGCCCGCCATTGTTACTCCTTACAGCCAAACTGTGCTCTCGGGTGCGATAATATTTTTTTTTGTTCGCCAGTAAAAGACAGTTTGCACACTTTGTGTAGGTGGTGGCAATTTGATAGTCTACGTTTTGCGCATCCGAGTGGCGCATGTCATTAGGTTGCCTATATAAACGCTTTCTGCCGTTTGATGAAATAAAGTTGGTAGTATGCGCTCCATCCTGTCCCCCGTTTCTTTTTCTTTTTAGTGCGTCTTGCTCAGCACTGTCATAATTCGAGAGAGTTTTTCATTTGTGAAATTGCGATTGTTAACTTCGACATATTGATGACTATGATTGTTGAAGCAACGTATGACGAGCATGCAAGATGTTCCAGAGTTTCTAGCATTTAAGCCAAAGGTTCATAGCCACTGCGGTAAGGTCTACACAACTTACTTATATAGGGCTTCTGTTTTTTTTCTTTTTGACAGCAGAGGCAAGCATCGGTACTGAGCTCGCACATGATGGCGACTGGGGCATGTGAGATAATGCAAATCAGGCGCTAGTTTCGCGTCATGTCACATGGTGCAAACGAGAACAATCCCTCCGACGACGAATGATTTATGCAAATAAGTGCCCTCCAAAAAAAAAGAAGTAACAGTGCCAGAATGGCATCTTTTGTCTAAAGACAGCTGACAAAATCTTAATTTTTATCGCTTGATTGCTGCGCCAGACAGTGCGGAAGACAACGATGCAAGAGGCAAATGCGCGATGTCATTGTCCATAGAACATTACATTTATTTTCTTCTTTTTTTGGCCACGCACACGGAAGACTGGCGAAGGCTTTTACGCCGAGGGTGGCACATGCTTTGCATACGCAGCTTGGCTGGCAAATGCGAACGCAGATTTTCTCCGGCGAAGCCTTCGAATGGCGCTCTTTGCTCGTCTCATTGAACAAGATGGAAAGTTCAAAAAGCACCCCACGTACGCAGAAGTAGGATCGTTTATTTCTGACTCTTGCGCTCTGACCGACCTCGCTCTACGAGCTGCACAAAGGAAGAATGCATGCAAGCAAGCAAGAAAGAAAAGTGTAGATCAGAGTCGATTCTACGCACGCTCCGCTCATTGAAGAGTGATTCGAGAACTTTCTGCGGAAGAAAAGAAGAAAGCGGCGCGCAACCCATAGCAAACCGAGCTTGTTTCTTCTCGCGAAACTGCGGCTAGAGGCTCAAAACAGGAACGACGCTGGGCGAACAGGGTTTTAAGGAGAACAAGCGCAAAAAAATCAAGGAGATTTTGCGCGCAAGGGTTGCAAAGGGTCGTCCATTGGGGACAGGGAAGATTCCTTCTGAGGGCGGCGGTGTGTCTTGCTTTCCTTTCCTGCTTCCGACACTCCAGGACAGCGCGCTGGTAAGTCGCCGTCGAAGCACTTGCGGAGGACGCTATCAGCCCGTACAGTTCGGAGCGGGGGCAGGCCAAGCAAAAGGCGCGCCATGCTCCGAAAGGGGGGGGGGGGGGGTAGCGAGGCAATATCGAAAACGCTGGCGAAACAGGCGGCCGAAGGGAAGATCGGGTAAACGCGGATGAAGCGCGCGCCTCTGCCAAACGCGGCGTCGCCCAACGGCTCTGTTGCCGTGCGACCAGAAGAGCCGCGACGAGCCGCCGCCACTTGGGGCACGCGGCGGCGCCAGCGTTCGTGCCATTGGCTCAGCACCATGCACCGCGGTCTCTCTGCGGGTCTATGTCTTGACGCATGCAGCCCCGGAAAATGTCGTTATGCGTTTCTCTCTATCGAGGGAGCGAGCGACCGTACGCGTGTACTACATGCGCGGAACGCAGCCTTATTTTCTTTTTCCTTATGGATTCATTCGTCTTCCCGACGACGAATGTAACGCTGTCCATTTCTTGGCGAATAGAACCTCTCTACAAGCGTCCCTGTCTGGCCGCAATGATTTTTTTTTTCTTCCTCGTTTCGACTCCTCCAAGTGCTTTCGGCCTGTCCTCGTTGTTGTTGCCCGCGTGTTTCCGTTTGATCATTTATGGCGCGCTAGAACTTGCAAATCCAGCTCGTATAGCGTACGAGGCCGGAAGAAAACACAAGAGGAGGAGAAGCCCAAGTTTGCGAGCAGCGCGACGCAGAAAACACGAGTCGCGCGAGTAGCAGCTTTGTGGTCGCGGCATGGCTTTGCGCTCGAGGTCGGAATGTTGTGTTTCGAGCGCCGCTCTCTCTGAACGACAGCCACGTCGTCGTCGTCTCTCTCTCTCTTTCTCTCTCGTTTGCACGACGCGCCGTGGCGGTGATGACTGCGTCGGACGCGCCCGCCGGGAGATCGCTGTGTCCTCAAACGTTGTCGCCTGCGACAGCGAAGGAAGCCGCTCGTGCGCCGGCTCGTCATTGTTCGCCGAGAAATAGACGCGAAGAATGGCGCAGTTGCGCGCCGCTTGCGCACACATGAGCGTAAATAGCCTGGCAGCCTATTCAGCACGCCCTTTCTTTTTCTGTTGCTCGAGTTCTTAACCAGTGGACGTCAAAGGCGGCGCAGAGGAAGCGACAATTCAAGAGTTCACGTCGCTCTGGACTTCAAAAGAAAGCGCGCCGACTTTTCCGCCGAAGCGTAAACACAATAAGTAGAAAGGCAAATTCTTCAAAAAGCCAGAACTTGGGCAGAGAATTGAGCAGGCTTTTGATAAAGTAAGAGCACTGAGTAAGGGAATGTCTCGAGGAATAAAAAGCAATAACTTAAATTCAACACTGGAAAATAAAGGCACGCACAAGACTTGATCGCTGCCTTCTCTCATGTCCATTCCTTCTGCCCTTTTTTCTGTTCTCTTATTTTTCGGCCACATTCCGGCTCTTGAAAAAAGTGAGCTTGTTTTATTTCTTTATCAGAATCAAGTACCCATAGTATGGCTTCGAAAACGAGCTCTTTTTGATGTTGTCGAATGTGGATTGGTCACCGTGTCTGCCTGTGTTTGTTAATATTTATTACAATTTTCGGAAATTTTTCAAGTGCCTCTTCGACTCTCCGACTTGTTTATTTCGGTCTTCAAAGAAACGAGATCGAACGTGCTTCCTTTTGTGCCATACGGCCGACGGTGACGCCGTTCGCGCTGCACTTTCGTTGCCGCGTCGACGCACTTCCGGTCTCTAGGCATCCGACATAACATCGGATGCGTCATGAAGTGTGCGTTGTGTACAACATCTTTACAGCACCCGATTTTCTTGCTTTGGTTCCTTGTGCATAAGTAGTTGTTTCTGGGGCGGGCATGCAGGGTCATGTATAAAGCCGCACGCTTTAATACATTTTCTAGTGACTTGTTGAAAAAGTGCCGATGGTATTAGCATATTCTACCCGTTCTTGACTACCGAACTGCAACTTGCTTCTTAACCAATGTCGGGCTTCCGGTGATCATAGTGTACCACTTTTTTTCGTTTTTGCTGTATTGTCATCTTATGTGCGAAATTGCTGCCGCTTGTGGGCTTCACAGTTTGTTTGTTTTTTTATCCGTGCGTATCACCGTTGAGGGGTCGCGGGCGCGAAATAGGAAACTTTCACGACCTGTCAATACTTGTGTTTGGACGCTGAGAGGAATGCCTGCAGTTTGCTAACTGCTGGACGATAATGGCGACGCCGAAGTGATTTTTTTTTTTCCGCAAGCAACAAGTCCACGTAAGTAGAGAGTCACACAGCAAAAGTGTGCGTGTGCGTTCTGCATCTCAGAAGAAATTCTGTGACTGACGCAGAGCGCCTTTAGGGAGCACTATGATACTCGCATATTTTCTCCTGGTCCAGGATGAATCACTCGAATGCTGATTGGTGGCTTCGTGGATAATTATTGTGGTGAGCCAATGACTGAAGTGCGAAGAGTATAAGAGGGAGTCTGGCAGAGTGTTTGCGTCTGCAGTGTCAAACTATTCGGTGAGCGTCACGTTTAAGGGAGCTCGTAACAGTGTGCGAATGCATTTTACAAAATCAGCGAGTGCCATTTCGTTCGACTGCCATGTTTGCGCTGTCGATTTGAACTGTCGGACATGGTGCTTTTCGATCTGGAGCCTGGCACGAATGATCGACGGCATGCCCTCGCAAATGTACGCTCTTCGAGTTGGACAGCAAAAGTTGCCCTGCGTCGCCCAAGTGCGCCACAACCACAGTCGTTGCAATGTGGCGATATAAGAAATAATCAGTTCACAGTGCTTCGCATAGATAGACTGTACGAGCGAAAGGACCAGGCTAGTGCTTCGAAGCTTAGGCAAAGTGTTTTAATACGTTCACGTGAAATAAACAAATAAACAGAAGCAACTGTAGCACGAAGCATGACGATGTCGGGGTCGAGTGATGCTGGCTTTGAGACGTCGCGAGCTTATAAATAATTACTCAATTGCATTTTCATGAGGAAACAAATTACCCGATAATTTGTAATTGAGAAAAGTATATAACTTATTTTCTTTAAATAATCTGCTGCGATATTAGGCATACAGGACAGGGAGTGATGCGGGAAAGATAGAAAGGAACGAAATTGTTGTGAAATAATAATTCAAATGGGGATGACTTATTGACCTGTGCTAAAGAAAATAGCTTTAAGGAAGCAAGACCGACTGGATCGCGGTGACAGGATTACAGTCCGGGCACAAGAACCCTCTTCCGCTTTTCCTGCAGAGCGCCAAGACAGAATCATTAATACTGATTGATTTACATAATTGGAACGAAGCTTACGTAGTTAGTAGCCGGTACCAGAATATATACAGTATACCCAGAGTCACACGCCCGAGATTCAAAGTTTTCGAATGCCTCGCTGTCTCAGTTGTGACTTTCTGAAATTCTGTTCTTCTCTTTGAATACGACAAACGGTTTCCTTATGCCGCAAGTAATCACACGAAAGTTCCTCTTGCCGATATCCTCCTCTGCCAACGAATATAGATCCAGTAGTATTCACCGATAATGACGTCTGCACCCCAGAACCAGACGGGAGGAAAAGCATACTAGAAAACGCGCCCTGCACTGCGCGCGATTTTCCTATAAACTAAAGAAGAAGCATTAATAATCGCTGGGTTCGCCGGCGATGATCGCCGGAGACGGAACTCCAATGCGTAGCGACGTCACCGCTTTTCTAATTAACGAGTTTCGGTCGGTCCTGAGGCGCTGTCCGTAATTACCGTCGGATTTAGCCGTTTCTTCTCGCCCTCGATAAGGGCAGTGGTCACGTTCAGCTCACGTTCCTCTTTTCCCGCTTTGCCGAAACGCGTCGTTTTGAACGATGACCTGTTCGCATGCTTGACAGTCGATTCGCAAAGGAATCTACATTATCTGGCGCATTCGGGCCAACAAGGAGCACTACACCTTTTGTCGCTCTTTACATATTCAAAATAGATACCGGAAAAAAATTTAAAACGACAGTGAATCAAATTTCTGTTTTTTTCCATGACCTTACTGATAGCTCCTGTATGCCATATAGAACGAACTGGAATTAAGCATGACAATGCATGAAATCAGTTGCTGCGGCGTAATTGTGAAGTAACATTTCATGTTCCAACAGTACCATCGTCCTTTATCTTTTTTTTTTGTCGAGATTTGCGAATAACGAAAGATATTAATCGCTTGTAGTTTAAGAAACTGTAGTTTGATTTAATTTTTTTAAATAATAGACTGAACAAGTCGCGCAACTCCGTTAGTTGCGAGTGCATATTAAAGCACGCAAGGCTTTACTTTTGTAATCCACACATTCCGTGATCACTGTGCTACAGTTCCCGCAGGGCACAATACCTTAAAGGGACACTAAAGCAAAACAATAAATCCGTTTAGACTAATGAAGCATTGTTCGAGAACCCTGCAGGCAGTCAGTTAAACAAAATAGTTTCATTATTAGATGAGAAAATAAAGGTCCAAATATCAGTATTTGAAGTTCGCGCCGAAACCCGAGCGCTGCTACGTCAGCGTGACGTCAGGGATTCCAAAGTATGTTTTCGCATTTGGGCCGCATTCGCTGAATAAAGGTTCCCGAAACTTGCCATATTTAATATTTGGTTCCTTTAGAACACAACGTAGTCAATATGTACCGCTATTTATATTTAGTAGGCCCTAGAAGATGCCATCAAAATCCAAGACGTCACAGCCCCCAGGTGTAGGCGTCACCACCAGTATTTCGTTCTTGAGCTTTTTCTGGCTTACCAAACGTCGTATCGTTGTAAGAGGGTTGTTTTTAGTGTTCTAGAACGGTAATTTTCACTTTGTAGAAATCATTTTTTACTTTAGTGTCCCTTTAAGGTGCATCAACTCCGATTTACCAATGTCGTGGCATCCTGCCTTGCACAGGCTGCTACATAATGTTCACAAGCTCCGCATATACTTGGGGTGACATTTCCACGAACGCTCACAACTCTTGTACACACTTAATGTGTTAAACAATTTCTATCTGTTAACAAGACGGGTCTCGACACTTAAGCCTCGTTCACGGAGATTTCTGGGAACTTCCATGGCTTATCGCTCCACGAAAAATGTTAGGTTAAAACAAAAATATCTGATATCTCGCAATATTTAACGAGTCTTCCTACGCGATTTTCCTGTTTGCTGCTATAAGTATGTACAAAAAAAAAAAAAGAATTTCACGCAGCTGCAGCGCTACATGTAAGCTTTAATATTCTGACACCATTGGATGGAATGCAAGCGGCATGTATGAGCGAATTTATTGCATTTCTGCTTCTAATGGAGCTGACTAAAGTTAATTCGAGACCAGCCACAACAGCGTGCTCTTCAAATTCAGACAGATTTTGCCGATTCTCTTGTCTCTTTCAAATAAACAATACAAATAACTCTAGTTTAGCGCCCATAAGCGGCATTGTGAGCTATGACGAACACCGCGCCTGAGTTTTTCTAATTGTATTCCAAATCTAAGCGTACGAGCGCTCTTGTATTTTCTTGCACCAAGATGATCGGGAGTGTATTGCCCAGGAAGCGTTCACAACGCAGTCAGAGATGGTCGAAGTGCCCACTTGTGTTCCAGGTGCAGAGCAGTGCTATATTGGCGAAATATACGATGTCCCGACGTAATTGCGCTTGCGGGTGACATAGTGGAAGTTGTGTGGCACGTTATGCAATGATATCAGCTTGCCAGTGAGCATTCGAATACACCGTCTACAGCTCGTGGCAATTCATGCGCCAATTTTTAGCACTGAGTTCACACCGCTTGTTTTCGCAGAAAAGCAAAAGCGAAACAAAGAACAACGGTTTGGTCCGCAGTTTTTTCTTTTCCTTCGGGGAATCGTTAACTTGCAGCCACCATCGCAAGCGCGGCATGAAAGGTACTTTCGGTGAAAGTTCAACGTGACGGTCGCGCTCGTCGAGATAAAAGCTAACGAACTCAAACAACTGGTGTTGTCCGGTGGCACCGGCTTCTCTGTTTGTCTGTAGTGTTTAAGCTGAGATTGCGGCCGGGAGAACGTTTATGAAACACTGGTGGAGTTAGTTGGGAGTTCGCGCAGCATTTGTTACAGATTATTCCCTCCAAGAACAGTCCATCTCGAAACGAGGGCTTGAGTTCTTCGAATGAGCGTTCCGAGAATCGCGGACCTCGAGTGACGTGCATATAATTATCTGCAGATTTACAGATTGGGATTCAGTTGGCGTATTCATGGATATAATCATGCGCATTTAAAATTTCGTACAAAGAAATTGGGATTAGTGTAACCACGTTCCTGTTTCACATAATGGCAACAGGAGCGGAATGATTTTCAAAAGTACAGTTGGGCACCTAGAAATCGATGGTACGTTGAAAACTATACCGATAAAGAAAAACGGATATGAGGGCGCATCAATGTAGGAAGACTCGCTGTTTGTTTAAAAAAGACAGTTACGTCTTTTCGACGGAACTACGAGGAAATTACCAGCGAAAAGCTGCCTTGTGCCGCTATGTAAAGCGATGCACGCCAGTGCTCTCCTATCACTTGATTCCTTCACGAACAGCTATGCAGCGAGCTGGAAAGCGGCAAACACGGTTTCCGTCAGTTTCCCGTAGTCCACGCTGCATGCAGTGACGTGTCTTTAATGGCGCCTCTTCTCGATCGACTCCCACATCACAGCTGCGAAACTACTATTACGCTGCACATGCTGGCGCTACTTCTCGTTCGTATAAAACTCATCCACAATGTTTGTTGATACCACAAACTATCTCGGGCTAGTGATGGCTTGCACCTGTCTTTGCATATCATTAGTCCTCTGTGTTCGCTTATTTCTATCTCGTTCCATTGCGTGCGCGCCGCAATGGCAGCTTCGCGAGGCATTGATCTTAGCGTCACCTGACGCCACAGTCGGCTGAATAGAACTGTACGCCCAGTTTCGAAAGAGGCTTGAACCCACCGTGGCTGCTTAGTGGCTTTGGCGTTGCGCCTCTAAGCACAAGGTCGCGAGATCAAATGCCAGCCGCAGCAGCCGCATGTCGATGTAGGCGAAATGCAAGAACGCCCGTGTACCGTGCATTGGGTGTGCACGTAAACCCCAGTCGGCCAGATTATTCCAGAGTCCCCACAACGGCGTTCCTCATAATCAGACGGTGGTTTTGTCACGTAACATCCAAGAATTTAATTTATTTATTGTATATTTGGCTTTACTATTGATTTACTTCTGACCGACAGATAGGCCGTGCGCTACAGGAGCGTTTTTAACGCATTATAGCTGAACAGGTCCTCACAAGGTGTCACCACCAGTACTGTTTCCAGCTGCGTCTTACGGTTGTCCCCGTATACATCTGCGTTAATTTATTTGCACTACGCCTGGGAAGTATACGTACATTCGTGAATTATTCTTGTATAGTAAGCATTAAGTCTCCGATAATTTACGGCAGTACAGTGTGCCAAGTTTGGTGAGCCGAGAGGCAAAAATATTTAACTTTACTATTCACTTCTAAGTGTTCAATTTATTCTCGGTATTCATCTTCGTCACCTTTTTGTCACTTCAGAAATTTTATGAGATGAAAGTACGCGAAATGACTGAAAGTTGTTTTTACTTCTGCTCACAGCACTGCGTGAAGTCTTATGGCATATAATTTGGTGCTCTTAAAGGACGTCCACTGTCTAAATGAACCTACTGCTTTAGACTCGTAGAGCACCCCGAATTACATTAACAGGCAATGCAACTGCACTCGCAAAAAGAAAAAAAAGAACAAGAAATCGTGCGAGGTGCACTGTGCTACTTCGCGGCTCTAGATATCGTTATTTTGGCCTCGGTGACCAATCGCTACAATTGTAATGTGCACAATTCGTTTCGCCGTGCCCGTTCCTCCTCATGTACCGAATGCCTATGGATTGGAGTAATGAATCCTTATGTACCGTTTTTGCATATACGCGTATAAGCCGTACTGAGTAGTTAAGCTTTAGATAGTTGGGTAGCGCATTGTCAAATGTCCCACTATTGCCTACGTCGTATGATCCAATAATAAGTCCTGGTAGTTTCTTCATGCTCCGGGCAGGTCCGTTGGTTATCCTGCTCGAGAGGGCGCTAATAGCTTATTGCGCGCTACCTGTCGCTCACTGCGCAGGCTGCGCCACGTGCGATATTGCGTGCCATTATGCGGACGTGCGTAATTTTCGCGCTTGCCTTGGTCAAATAGGAGCGGTATGAGTTTCGTCCGCCTGAGGCAGTTTAAAGCAGTGAGTCCGTAACTGCGCACACTCGTAGCGCTTTCACGTTACTCGCTGCGCAGCCAGGACTGGAAGGAGAGCGAGAAAGCCGGTCAGGGCTGGCAACTGGCTCTAAATGGCCGAGGGTTTAGTTCGCGCACTCTTAATTGATGCTGCCATGCTGCGAGTAATGGGCGACGAGCTCAGGTAACCAGTGCTGAAGGCACAGCCCAATAACCTGGTAATGAGTCGGGTAGATTAGTGCAATCTAGCCAAGTGAGCGGCCGGCCCTGACTTGTAGTTAAGCGCAACGTCCGAGTCGCCAGGCTATTTTGCCAGTTTCATTCTCGGTGACATCGGTGCGATGCGCGCAAATGCAGCGTTACTTCGATACATGCGGTCGTGAAATCAATATTTTTTTGTTTGATGCAAAGAGCGACTGAGCCGGCCTCGTCTTGGCCTTACGTGAAGAACTAACTTGGCAAAGCGCGGTGTCGAAGTGGTCGTAAACAAGACACACGTGATTGTATTGGCGCGATACACAGTGGCCCTACTCCCGGTCATTTGCCTACGCCTCCCCTTACTGTCTCACATGCGAAAATGATCGCGACTCAGCGAACGCCATGAAGGAAACACAAAGATTATCGGCCTGTGCAGCGCGTTCTAATGAATCCCGGCTGCGTCCCTTTCCGCCGCAAGAGCCGAGAGAGCCGAGAGGTTCTATGAAGTAAGCTGATTAATCTTGGTACGCCACATCAGTTGTATGTACTGCTGCACAGAACACGTGTTCACTACATCAGACGTTCAATGAAGCAGACTCTGCGTATGGCAACTGTGAGTACCATGTAGCAAGCTAGATGTGTGCACCCACGGGAGAGTACCCCAGCAGCCGCTGTAATCCAGAAGGGAAAATTGTCAAAACGTAGGTTAACAAACTCTGTTTATTTATTTATTTATTTATTTATTTCGATATGAACGACTGCAAACTACGAACATGCAAAGAAAACTACGGTGTGATAATTTCTAAGTTTTCCAGAATCTCAAAAATTGCCTCTTGAAGGTAACATAATTGTAGTCCTTGAGCTCGATCATTTAGTGTGGCGGACATTATTATCTCAAGAAATCGGAACACATATTCAACTAATTAAAGAAATCCGTAAATTAACTTCTTAAGTAATTACGGCACGTATTGCAATGTACAAATTCTGGCCGGTGTGCTCGCAAGGCGCACTCAGCGGGAATGAAATTCCAGTGTGCCACAAGTATTCAGATATGCTCTATCAAGCATGCCGTAAAAATTGTCCTCTTCTTCCACTTTTTTAACAAAGTGCTCTTTTATGCATTAAAGAACAAACCTAACTTGAGCGCCCATGCGTATGTCGTCCCACACTTTGGGAACTAGCATCTCGAAAGTGGTGCCATTCTGGAATGGAATGGAATGGAATGGAAAACTTTATTGACTCTTTTAAGGCTTTAGCAGGTTGAGGCCGAAGTCTTCATTCTTGAAGCTTGGGTCCTCTTCAGCCATGGATGGGCCCCTTGTCCAGGGCTCCACTGAGCCGGGCCGCCTCGCACGCGTGCGCTATTAGAGCTCTTTGAGCCTCTAGCTCGCGGCTGGTGAGCCAGCTCTCCCATTGCTCCGCACATGGTGTTTTGTGTTTGTGGAATGTCTGGTTTCTTGTACACTCCCATGTAATGTGGTATAATGTTGGTTTAGCTCCACACCACGGACAGGTTGCGCTATACTGCGTGGGGAACATCCTACTTAGTATGTGTAAGTTTGGGAAGGAGCCCGTTTGCAGTCTCTGCCATCCTGCGGCCTCCTCCTTTGTTAATGCTTTATGTGGTGGGGGATATTGATATCTTAGCCCCTTATAGAGGTTTAATAGCTCTGAATAGCTGTTCCCGCAGTTGATCTGTGGCCCCTCTGGGGCGGTTGACGTTCCTGCTCGGCTGGTCATCCCTCGAGCTAGGCTGTCTGCCCCTTCGTTGCCCCTGATCCCTGCGTGGCTTGGTATCCAGATAATGTTATGTGTGGGTTGTCCCTCAGCGATTGGAACTCTGCTGAGCATCTTGAGCGCCGTGTTACTAATTCTGCCTCTTATATAGCTCTGGCACGCCTCTTCTGAATCTGTTACAATATTGAGGGATATTCCTGTTCTATAACCTTCTTGCGCTGCCAGTGCGACAGCAATTTCCTCTGCCTCGGTTATGTTAGCCACCTCGGCCGTGAGTCCTGTGATTAATTCTGCTTGATTATTTACTACTACCGCTGCCGCGTTGTTTTTGTGTGCTTGTGAGTATAGGGACGCATCGGTATAGACTGTATTGTCCCGATGTCCCATCGTCTTTTCGTAATACTCTGCCCTAGCCTGTCTCCTACTCACATGGAGGTTTGGGTCCATGTTGCGAGGGGTAGGTTGTATGCGTAGTTTCTTTCTTAGTGGGTGTGGTATTGTGGCCCTGCTACTTTGTGGTTTTTCTACTTCCCGACCTAGCTTTGTCAGGAGCGCCCTTCCCGTTGTTGTATTGCTGAGTCTGCGTACTTGTGCCTTGAGCTAGCATTCCCTTAGTTCTTCAAAAGTGTTGCTGATTTCAAGTTGCATGAGTTTGTCTTTGGATGTCTTCCTTGGGAGGTGGAGAGCTGTTTTATACGCTTTCCGGAGGATGGTCTCCACTTGCTCTTTTTCGGTTTTGGTGATTGCATGGTACGGCAGTGAGTATGTGACCCGGCTGACTATCAGGCTGTTGACCTACCTGAGTGTGTCCTCCTCTTTCATGCCATATCTCTTGTGTGCCACTCTGCTAATCATTCGGCCCACCTGTCCTGCTGCTTTGTTTAGCAGGCAGATTCTGTGGCTGCATTTCCGGCTTCCTTGCAGCCACCCCATGCCGAGGATTCTAATCATCTTTTGTTCCGGAATGTTCTGTCCTAGCCTTACTTCGAGCGGGGCATCAGTGGGGTGTCTGCCCACCCTGAGGAGTTCAGATTTCTCCGTGGAGCATCTGAGGCCTCTTTGCTTTGTGTATTCTTCGATGCAGGCTGCAGCTTCTTGTAGTGCCTCTTGTTTATCCCCTAGTGAGCCTTGAGTAGTCCAGATCGTTATGTCGTCCGCGTACATTGCGTGACTGATTCCTTGGATCTTGCTAAGTTTCTTGGTAAGGTTGACCATTGCTATGTTGAATAGTACTGGCGAGATTACTGAGCCCTGCGGAGTGCCCTTGCATGGCGTTTGAAAGGCGTCACTCCGTAGGGTCTCCCAGGCCTGTCGCTGTTCTGTCGGTTAGGAAGCTTCTGATATAGTCATGGACTTTCTTCCCGCAATTAGTGGTGTTAATCCCCTCCATAATGGCGGCGTGGGACACGTTGTCAAAGGCTCCCTTGATGTCGATGGCCATGACCACGTTTTCCCCGTTTTTCGGCATTGTCTCGAGTACCTCTTCCTTTAGCTGTAGCAAGATATCTTGGGTAGACAAGTTTGCCCTGAAGCCGAACATGGTGTTGGGGTACCATCCTCCGTCTTCAAGATGCGTTTGGATTCTTCGGGTCACTATTCTTTCGTACAGCTTGCCTGGCCATCACGTAAGCGAAATTGGTCTGAGATTTTCAATTTGGAGTTTTTTGCCGGGTTTGGGAATCATCACCACTACGGCGTGTTTCCACTCCGCTGGTACTTTTTCTTCCTCCCATAGTTTGTTGAGGTAGAGGGTGAGCTGATCGATTGCTTCGTCGCTGAGGTTTCGAATTTCAATATGTGCCATATAGTACATAATTAAGAAGGTAAATAATGAATTCTTCTTAATTCATTAAATATGTGTTTCGATTTCTCGTGCTAGTAATCTCCGCCTCTTCGAATAATCGAAGTTAGTGACAAGAATTATGCCATCTGCCACGGGCGATTTTTAAAACTTTCGAAAATCTTTAGGAGGATCACCCTGTATATTTACGTGCCATGGAAGTTCATTGGCTATATGGCGTTGCGCTGCTGAGAATGCACGAGGTCGCGGGTGCGATCCCAGCTGCGGCAGACGTATTCCGATGGGGGCGGGTTGCAAGAAATACTCGTGTAACAGTGCTTTAGGTGCACGTTAAGGAACCCCAATTGGTCAAAATAGGTCCGGGGCCCTGAATTTATCATTTACAAGAAACTATATTCGCCGCTTTTTGTGTGACGTGAAAGCAAATATTCCTGGCGCACGGGAATTTGGTATATCCGACTTAGTTGGCTTCGCCGGAACTTGATGTGGTAAGAAACAAACGTGACATTCAAGGCTTCAGTTCCAACTACGAAGCCAATAGCGACGTAGTTCACAATATGCGGCCACTCGGAGAACTTTACAGGGACGCGGGGAAAATATAATGTATCAGGGACTTAATAAAACTGTAGCAATTTCAATTTTACCCTATTATGAGATGTGATCGGCGTACTTTGTATTGATAGATAATCTGATATCGTTCATCATACCTATACCCTTCTGCTAGATTTCGATATTTGTTGTGCAAAGAGCAGTAGGGGATTCATTTCTAGGTGTTTCGCGGATGCACTCGCCCATATTACCTAAACTACAACTGTGAAACCACTGGCAAATTCTAGTACATGCAGGAGTTCTCATGGAAGCAATATTTGATTTTGGCACGCTAAACCCCTGAATGTTTACAACTTTTGTAAACATTCACAGTTTTGAAGTTCGATCTTGGCGTTCGGGAAGGGTATTCCATCGACTCCAAAATTATATGCGGCTTGACGCCTATATATAGCTACTTCTTTGGCTGAAGACAATTCATCGCCTATGGGAAGTACTGTTTGGCTAAACATTATATTTTTCAGTGGGCATTTGGAATTTTTGCGTGCTGTACTCGCTACGGGCTTATCATGTATTTAAGGGCGATGCGCATGTAAAGCTACGATCTGCGCTAGCCACAACAGTCCTTCCGCTTGGAAGGACTGAGAACTTATGGCATGTAGTTGCAACCCTCATATCTACAACAGATGATCTGAATGTAAAGAAGTGACATGTGTAGATGACGCCGCAAGTACTGCACATCCTGGAGCTTTGTACCGCAGTTTAGTACATAGTCGTTACAAAGAATTAACTACCAAAACGAGAACGTCGCCTTACCGCACGTTTCGAACGTGCGGCAGAGCTGAGGAAGTTGCACGGCGTTCGCTTGTAAGAAACGCAAGCGGTCGGTGGGGGCCGTGAACTCTTTTTTTTAAATTGTTTGCCATTGTGAGACAAGTCCCCATGCGTGCAAAGCCGCGGATCCTTTACTTGAGGCAAGAAGCAGTGAAAGGTACCCGCCGTCTGCCAGTGTGCGCTTAAATTAAGAGCTTTCAGGGGCACTGCGCATTTCATCCAGTGGAACACGCAGTGCATAAACTAGCAACCGCCGCCTTTTCCCTACCCTCTTATATTGTACCTCTCTCTTCTGTGTATCCTCGTTTGCGGAAGCAGCGCCTAACTTGTTCAGCTCTTTCCATTTTCGCACTCTGAGCGCGCGCTTCGCACGCTTGAGTTCTTCGCCTAGCAAGAGCTTGAGATGTCTGGTTTGACATTTTATAGCCAATCTTGCCTGGTTAAAGCCCACGGCATGCAGGAAAGTTATTAAGAACATGATCACGCAGCCGCGCGGCGTGTATACCCTTGGCGTGATTTATGCTAGCAGTTTCCTCCTTCTGCGGATTTATTTATCGTTTTCTCTTTCTCGGCCGATGGCTGTAAATTATTTGCAGCCGAGCGTGATCGCGCGCCACAGCGCCGTTTCAGACGAGCGGGGCTCGAGGAGCGCCAGCAGCGTGAAGGGCCGCCCAGTCGAGCACAGCGTCTGCCTCAGCGCTCAGAGAGCTGCGCGGCGTCCCACGACGCGCGTTTTATTTAAAAAAAAAAAACGCCCCTGGGCAAAGGCGCGTGCCTCAAAAATTCATTATGACTGACACGGTGAGCTCTGCGAAGGAGGCCTCCTGGCTGGCAGGTTTGCGTGCGACCGCGTCTAGAGGCAGCCGCGGGACGCCGTCAGCTCCGGCCGGAAGGAAGAGAGGACGACGCGCGCCTCACGTCCGGCTCAATAATGCAAGAGCGCATTAACTGCCACGGGCTCGCGCCTCCAGTCGGGGGCCGAAACGAACAAGTGTGGATTAAACTTGGCTTAACGACGACCCGGCCGCACAGCGGGACTCGGCGCGGACGCGCGCGCCATGTCACTCCTCCGATGCGGTGGCGAGCTCCTCTCCAATTGCAGTCGGCCTCCAAGAATGCCGCGAGCGACGCACGAGCGGCTGCGTGCCGCGCAGTCGTGCTGCTCGCGAGCTGAGACGGCCCATCCATGGAAGCGGCAATCCATCCGCCTCAGCAGTCTCCCTTCGCACAGCACGTCCTCGCCTCCCCCACTCCCACTTGGTATACCCCCAGGAATCCCGGCAGGCAGCAGCACGATCGATGTGCACTGCACTATAAGGTCCGCCGCGGATGAATTCCCGGGGCGCGCATGCAAAATGTGCGCGCACTGCCACCGCCAGCGGAGCGCACAAACGCACTGCGCACGAGAGGAGGACCGCGACCACCGAGGTGCTTGCATTTCAAGCGTTCCCGTCATTAATGAGATGGCGAGTTGGGCAGGCCACCGGGGTAATAATTAAATGACGTGACATATAAGTTACTAAATGCATTTACTTCGAGTCCCAGCCTGTAAGCGGCGCCAGATCATCGCACGAAGGAGCGGATCCTGAATAAACTGGCCCGAAATCATGGTTACTCGACGACTTCTCTTACAACCGGAGGCTGAATCGCACGCAGCACATAAATATCGTAGGAGGTGGCCAGAAAGGAAGGGAAAAACGAGTCTTGAGAAAATGAACATGTACTGCCGCGGACTCCATGAACGTGTGCCCGAATATAAATTATTTGTACATTTATTAGGAAGGTGTGGGCAGAAAACATACCGGTTCCCTTAAGATCGTAAAAAATTAACCGAGTTTCAAATTATGTGCCAAGGTTACTGTTACTGGCACTTTTTTTTCTTCTAATCTTGGGACTAAACGACTAAACTTGGGAGCACTTCTTTTTTTCCTTTCTTTTTGTAGGAAGATCCCCGAGTTTTCGAACAAATAAGTACGCCTTAAAAACTGAATGATTAGAGGCATATATACAACCAGCTACACAGGTCAAGCACTAGCAGGTCAAGTCGACGACATCAGTAACCCGAGCATTGCAGGGACTGTTGGCTGCTGCTCGGAATTACAGGGGACCCTACAGTTGATGCCGAACACTGCGTGAATGACATCGTTCCAAATGACAACGCATTCTAAGCGGCACACTGTAATTACTCCCATTTAAAACTCTTGTATTTCTGTTTCTCTCTCGTTCACATCCCTTCCCCTCGCGCATGGCGCCGAACTGGACAGTCTAGTTAGAACCCCTGCTTTTAATTTTGCCTGTTTCTCTCTCGTACTTGCGAGAGGCAGACAAACTTCGCGAAAGATTAACCACAGCGGACCTTTTGTTTTGCTGTTGGATTATGCCCGCTATGTCCTCCACTATTGCGACCCTCGAGGTATGGCTTCGGGTGTTGGGTCGCCGCGTAATTTGTTTGTTTTCATCGAATCACGATCTGCCTTATGCTGACCTGAACAACATCAAAATGTTCGCAAATTTCCCTGATACAGCTATCTGCTTAAAAACGTCCATGTTCCTAAATCTAGGTTGACATTAAAGAAATTCGCGTGGTGAAATTCATCCCGAGTCCAATAGCACAGTGTCTCTCATAGCGCATGTGTGTATGGTTTTAAAACCTAACCCAGTCAATAATTTTCACTCTATTTGTATGCACTGTCCAGATGGAACGTATGTGATGCCGCCTCGAAAGATGGCCCAGCCATATGCCGAATATGAAACGATATTTACGAATTCAATATCGAACACTGAATTTGGAAAAGTCATAGCATGTGGCTGTCGAGATCGGGGCGGCCATTTGACGAAAGTTATTGATGGTGTGCGTTGGTCTGAGGGAAAGCGAATGAGAAAGGTCTTGATTTTTTCATGTACCGCTTTCGTTTGGCTATATATATTTAGTTGTATTTCGTATAATGTCACAGTGATATGCAACAGATTTCGACAAGAAATTTTTTTTCATTGTATTATGTCGCCTTTGGGTGCACTTTCTGCGCCTCGTGTACTACTGAAGCAAGACTGCTGTCGATGAGCCTGGCTAAATCAACACTAATCATTGAGCCTCATTGAACTGATTTAACTTTGTTGCAAAGTTAAAGACTTCGATACCGACAATAAAGTGCTGCTCTCGACGATGAAGTACGTTACCGGGATTATGGCGACCGTTTTCTTTTCTCTCGAAATCGATATGTGAAAAGTAGACGCGGAGCCACCATTTCGGCACGAGTCGTATATCGCCAACTTAAATATACCCTCCAAATGCTTAATAAACAACGGACAAGGTTTTTCCCCGCCATTAGTGATGGGTAATCTTCTGCCACAAATTCGGGCAAGATAGAAGTCGGTGCTGTGCAATGACTAAACAGCTTGCGGACGCACCGGGCGTTTCAAGGTAGATTCGAATGTTTATAGTTAGAAACCGATATAGTGCTTCCTCCGAAGAAGTGTAATAGATCGTGGAGGAACACGCTATACATTGTTTTGTTTTTGTCGAAAAAATCGCCTGCCCTTTTCATGAATTTCCCCAATTCTCCTCCACCTTTCGCACACAGGGTGACTAAAAAGAAATGCGAATTTCTTAGCGTGCAGTCTGAGAGCATTGCCAAGCTCTCTCCCTGCCGGTTCGGGAAATTATCTGCGCAAAATCTCACACTAGAACTTAGGCAAGAAAAAGAAAACAATGAAAAAATTATGCAGATCCCACGCACTGTGGGAATCGATGTAAGCGAAGCATTCTGTGCCGGATGCTTTGAATGACGATAATTAGCGGTGATGTTGACGGCTAAAACTCAATTTCTTCAACGTTTAGTCTTACACGAGAGTGGTGAGCTGATGCTAAAGGCTACCTTGCGTACACCACTGCTGTTTGCCTGCGTAGTACACAGAACACACAGGGAGAGGGGTTTGCTTGAGGCGTTGTTGTGTGCCATATTTCATAACCTCTGAGAAGGTTGAGCATTGTCATTGCCTCACATGGCACATCCCACTGTGGCAGAAGTATTAAACTTGAATTGGATTGTGCCAAAACCACAATTGGATTATGAGGCACGCCGTAGTGGCGGAATCCGGATTAATTTTGGCACCATTATGTTCTTTAACGTGTCCCAAAATCTAAGTGCGCGTGCGTTTTCTATTTCACTCCCGTCGAAATGCGGCTGCCGCGATTGGGATCAAATCAACGACCTCTAGCAATGCCATAGCCGCAAAGCTACCACGGAGGGCGCATAAGTGTTGATTTGACGGTCGACCGCTTCCGTAGTGTCGCCTGGACCTTGCGGTGCGCTTTAATTATTGAGGCTCTGCTTCTGCACGACCTGCGTAGTTTGTCGGCTTGACATATTTGCATGGTGTTTATTTTTCAGAAATAGCTGCAACGTACTATACCGTACCTTGAACTAAGGTTATCCTGTTTCCACGCAACCGCTGTCGTATAGTAGTAGGATTTCCGTGCCTCCTCACTTCACTTTCACCCCCCTACTCTATTGGAACAGCCTCTTCTCCTCCCTCCTCTCTACGTACAGTTCTATCTACGTCCCCTCTGAACTCGCGCGTTAAGAGAAAGGGAGCGCTACAATTTCTGCAGTGCTTCTGAGTGGAGTCACGGATAATCGCAGCTGTCAAGTGGCTAATATGGCGACGCCGAGGTAGCTTCAGAGGGCATAGCGAACATTCGACGCAGTTGGGCGAAAATGAGTTTCTCGCGTTGCCTTTCCTCTTTGACTCGCCCCTTTCATGTATACACACGCTTTGAACCACTCCACAACAGGGTGTGCCGAACAGCAGCAGCAGCAGCAGCAGTAGTGGGAAAGTCGAAGAAAGAGGCAAAGAAAGCTTCGCTTTAAAGGGCCCCTCAGCAGGCCCTATAGCAAATTTTGATTATACGCTGGAAGTTGTTACGTGTGCTCTAGAGAGTGTTCTTCCGCAAAAATTTTTCAAGTCGGCTCATTAATAGCCGAGATATATATATTTCAGTGCCGTGAACCCCTGATTTCACAAGGCGAGCTGCACTACAGAGCGAGACACTCTCTCCACTCGCCCCGTCTAGCCTCCGCAAGCGAAATTCCTTCCCTGCATTCTCCTATACCAGTCCTCGAGGATCGCGTGACGCTGCGTCACGGCACTCACCTTCATTCTTTTTGTCCCCGCTTATTATTATTATTATTTTTTTGCGGCGCTGCGTTTTCCGCTGACGGCTTTGCGTGAGGGCTGTTGTGAGGACTCGTTTAGCGCAGTGCACAATTTTGCGCGTTGTACACAAGTACACAGGACTAGCGGTATAATTCAGTGCTACATGAATATTGAGGCAGAACAAGCGGATCGCAGAGCATGATCACGGCGCTGGAACACGGTAGAAAATGGCATAGTGTTTGTACCTGCGCACGTGACTGCAGGACTGTGGGAACACGCAGACGAAGCGGAAGTACATCTCTCTTGCGAAGTAAAACAAAATAACACGCAGACATCCCGTTTGTGTGTTTTATTATTTATGTAAACTTCAATTCGTCGATTCAAGCAGCAGATCACACAGATAACAGATGTTGCCTTGAATAATTCTCAAAGTCTCGTGTCACCACGACCGACGTCACACTGTGGACCCAACCACGTAGGCGTAGGGACGCGACTAAGTCACCGTCCGGCTAGGAGCGCGGTCGCCGCGAGCGAAAGGGGAAACGGCGTTCGGACTGAAATTTCAGACCTTCCCGCTGCGCGCAGTGATGTAATTATTTGCAAACACGATCGTTAGCGCGAATTGTATGCTCTGCGCTTGTGAGCTCGATATGGCCAGACTTGGTGAGGGGCCCTTTAAAAAGAAAAAGGAGCCTAGTTTTTCGGAAACGGCAGGTATAGAGCGCGGCCATTCTCTGAGACCGCATGCGCCGGCGTTCACACTTCAGCTTGGTTCCTTTGTACCTATCGAATAATATGACATCACGACACAGACACAACAATATTGTTATATAATATTTGTGTCCTCGTAAGCATTATTATTTTTCTACAGATTGTATTTTGTTGTAAATTCTACCATACGCGCCCCTTACCCCATGCCTCTCTATAAGCCTGTGAGCCTGTGAGCCTGCGGTCTCTCTAAATAAATAAATAAATAAATAAATAAATAAATAAATAAATAAATAAATAAATTTCATTTTGTTCCTGAGAACTTCGCGGAGCGTTCATCAGGGCTTTGTTAGTGTACTACATTGATTCGAATCATGAAGCTACTATAAAGTCTAGAGAGAATGACACCTAAAATATCGAGAGCTCTGTCGCCTGCTGAATAATGTAGCGATCCCCGCACGGGCGTCTGTGTCAGCAATCGTTTGGTGTGTGGCGACACCACGTACCGGACCCCACGAGGGTTGGACCACCCGCGTGTAGCCGTGCGCGGCTTAGCCGTGTCTGGGGAAAGGGGGATCCTGAAGATTGAGCCGATGCTGGGTGTTTGGACCCTCGGTGGAGGCAACGCACCTCTTCGACCAGACTGATCCACCTGGAGGAAATCGGAAGTCGCTTTTTCCTGCCCCCCTGTTCAATCTGTTGCTTTCTCTCTCGCCGTTTCTTCTTTTCTGTGCTCTTTTCACTTCTTCTCACTTCCGAAAATCTGGGTGGCAAAGGTTAATCTGGTGCAGTTATCCAACCGTGGGTATTTTATATTAGGTTATAGTAGCTACATGCAGCTGGCGTCTGCGTTTCCTCCCGGACTCGTGGCGTCCCCTTTCTGGGCTCGGTGGTGGGTCACTGGCGGAGCTACCGAAATTAAATGAACTTTGTATGGCTAAGACGTCGTACCCCCCACTTTCCGATCGTCCTCTTTCCTAAAGAGGACGCACCGAAGAAGCTTTCCGGCTGTTCAGTCAGTGCAAAAAAACGTTGCCCCGCTTCCATGTGATCCACAGTGACGACCCCGAAAAGACAGTAAGAACTATTTCACTTTTCACTGTAGGTAAATGTCTCACCGACACACTAAGGGCTGGCTACAAAGTGACCAAAATGAGCAGCGGTGACCTTCTTGAGGTCCGCGACATTCAACAGCATGACAAACTCTCGAACCTCTTAGCATTCCGTAATGTGACCATCACTGTTACCCCCCATCGATCATTGAACACATGTAAAAGAGTTATCTCTGATGAAGCCTGAAAGAACAAGCCTGAAAGAGCCTGAAAGAACAAGAGCTCCTGGAGGGCTGGAAAAAACACAACGTGAGCCAAGCGCAAAGGATAAAGATCAAGCGGGACAACCAGGATATTCCAGCTGAATATCTCATTCTCACCTTTGCGTCGAGCGTGGTACCGGAAACTCTAGAAACAGGATATACCAAAATTCGAGTCAGACCTTAAATCTCAAGTCCCCGAAGATGGTGCAAGTATCAGAGATATGGCCATGGTTCGCAAAGCTGCCCAAGCTGACTGACCTGTGCAAAATGTGGCGAACACGCATGCGACAACTGTAGTGGCACACTCCACTGTCCCAACTGTGACGGTGGGCACGCATCATACTCTCGTACTTGCCCCGCATGGAAAAAATGAAAAGACATACTCACACTGAAAATTAAGGAGAACATCTCCTTTCAAGAAGCGCGCAAACGTGTTTCCTTTTTCCATACCTCACGGTATGCTGATGCGGCGCGCACGGGAGCAGCGTCGCCGCATACTCTGGCACCGGCCCGGCCCACAAAGAGTGTGGTTGCGGCCGTGCCACCAGCCCCCTTGGCAACAGCAGCCAGCGCTGCTGCGCCGTCCCTGAAGGAGGGCCCATCGGCCACTGGGTTGGTGGCCTCGAAGGCCCGGCTTTTCGAAGTAAGGCCTAACTTGAAAACACCCCGCTCGTGTCCAGCGGCTCCCAGGAGTCGATGGACACAACAATGAGCCAGACGGCGCATCCAGCGCCATGGGAGCGGCGTGAATCTCGCGACAGCTCCAAGAAAGACAAAACCCGAATCACGAGGCCTGGAAAGGCTCCGTAAACCAACTTGCCAACTTGATTCCTCTTGGCATACAGCAAAACACACAAACAATATGGCTACACAAATAATACACTGGAACGCGAGAGGTCATATCCACAACCTCGATGACATTAAAGAACTCTTACACAAATACAATCCGATGGTGCTGTGTGTTCAGGAGACACATGTTAAATCTACAAAAACAAGTTTTCTTAGATAATACGCCATTTTCCTGAGAGACCGAGAAGACGCTGTCGCGTCGTCGGGTGGTATAGCTATAGCAGTCGACAGAGGTGTTGCCTGTCACCAGCTTCATCTTCGAATCTCCCTTGAGGCAGTTGCTATAAAACCAGTGATGTTCAATAAACTAGTCACTATCACGTCTATATATCCCCCTGAGTTATCAGTTCTCTAGAGCAACATTTCAGAGCTTCCTCACCTTTACAAAGTCGTGAGAGATCTAAATGCGCACAGTAGACTGTGGCGCGACTCTCGCTGTGATGCGAGAGGACGGCTAATAGAAGACTTCTTACTCTCCTCAAGTGCATGCTTGCTCAACAAGAAGGAACCAACATTTTACAAACCTGCACACAAAACATTTTCCTCCATTGACTTAAGCATAGCGTCTAGTACAATTGTGCCCTATCTGGAGCGGGAAGTGATTAACAACCCTTATGGAAGTGGCCATTTTCCTATTGTTTTAAACCTTACAAAACAGGCAGAATACTCTACACACGTGCCTCGATGGAAAGTCGATTCAGCCGACTGGACCACGTTTCGCGAGCTAAGAGACCTCCCTGGAATTTTATGCGCGCACTCAGTCTGGACGACGCAGTATCATACATAACAGCTTTTATTATAGCTGCTGCAACAGTATGTATTCCCCAAACAAATGGGTCGCCTTCGAACCAACGTGTTCGATAGTGAAATGAGCAGTGCAGGGAAGCGCGGAAAAGGAAAACAAGGCTTGGAATCCCCTTCGTAACTCACCAACGACAGACAACCTAATTACATTAAAGGCGATTAAGTCACAAGGTTGAAGAATACGCCGCCGTGCTAAACGGGAAAGTTGGGGAAAATACATCAGTAGCATCAATTCATATACAGAAGAACGAAAAGGCTGGAACCGGGTGAAGAAAATAAAAGGCCGCGAAACTCATCCTTTAGCTTTAGTAAATACACAAGAAGACACTCTTGATGACCAGGCAGATTGGCTAAGAGCATATTCCGAGCACATCTCCAGCACATCTCATTACACAGATACATTCCTAAAATACCAGCTACAAGCGGAGCAGCTGCCTCTGGGTCGTAAAGGCACATCCAATGAACAATAGAATCGACCATTAAGAGTGGCGGAGTTCCAGACCTCACTGAATTGTTGCAGTAAGTCCACTCCAGAAGCGACAGAATAATGTATGGGATGATCAGACACTAACACCCCGAAACCCAAAAAACACTACTGTCACTCTTTAACTGCATTCCGTTCGCCTGGAAAGAAGCAATCGTAATTCCTATTCTCAAAGAGAGCAATAACTCTTCCTCACCCAGCAGTTCTAGGCCTATAGCTCTGAAAAGTTGTCTATGCAAACTTTTTGAGAAAATGATTAACCGGTACCTCATCCCTTTTCTTGAATGCAACAAGGTACTCGATCTCTTACAGTGTGGTTTCAGGGAAGGTAGATCCAGAACAGATCACCTTGTCCGCATCGAGACAAATATCCGTGATGCCTTTGTCCACAAACAGTTTTTCTTGCCAGTATTTTAGATATGGAGAAGGCATACGATACATCCTGGCGCTTTGGAATCCTTCGTGATCTGTCTGAAATGGGAGTTCGAGGTAACTTACTGGATGTGACTGAGCGTTACCTCTCCTATCGTACGTTCTATGTTACAGGAGGCTGGCCACAAGGTGGTGTGCTGAGCTGCACTCTTTTTATTGTCAAAATGAACTCGATCCAGACTATCATACCACGTACTATGTTTTATTCTGTATAAGTGAATGACATCCCCATAGGTTACAAATCATGTAATCTAAGTATTTGCGAACGACAAGTACAGCTTGGCTTAAATAAGTTGTCTAAGTGGGCGGACGAAAACGGTTTTCAAACTAAAGCATCAAAAAGTACGTGCGTCCTGGGGCGGCTTGCACGAACATTTAATAACGAAAATAATAACGAATTCAAGAATGCGTTATTAAATTTTCCCTAGACAACGCCTAGTCCGCGCTAGAAGGCGCTCTTAAATTCGCTATTACTTTCGTCATTTAATGTTCGTGCAAGCCGCCCCTCTTCTCTAACAAGAGTGGTATACTGGGGGACCCCGTAATAGATCTCAATGGAGAACGGCTATCTGTGAGCCGTAAACACAAATTTTTACGGATCATTTTATACAGTAAGCTAACTTTTGTGCCACACCTTGTGAAGTATCTTAGGTCAAAGTGCCTCAAATATGTGAATCTGCTGAAGCTCTTGTCGCGTACATCTTGGAGAAGCGACAGGAGATGCCTTATAAAGTTGCACAAAAGTCTAATATTAACACGCCTTGGCTATGGAGCAATAGTCTATAATTCTGCTGTACCTGGTGCTCTGAAAATTCTAGATCCTATTCACCACTTAGGCATCCACCTTGCTACAGGCGCCTTTAGGACTAGTCCTGTACAAAGCCTGTACTTCGAATCTAACGAATGGTCTCTGCACTACCGAAGGACATATTTAAGCTTTTCGTACGCCTTGAAGGTAAAATCAGCTGTGGATCATTCCTGTCATTCCACTATTCGCGACGTGTCCACGGCCAGGCTGTTCCGTAACCGCCGAGCCGTCCAGCCTTCTCTATCCCTCCAGTTGGAAGCACTCAGAAAAGACAGGGGTCCCTCTTTTAGAGAATGTCCTAATGGCTGCTACTCGGCTTCCACCGCCTTGGGAGTGGCAGGCTATTCAGTGTGACATCTCATTCGTAGAAATGTCGAAACGAGCACCGGAGGCACATATATATTCGCATTTTCTTGAACTTCAGGAGAAATATTCATGTGCTGAATTTTACACTGATGCTTCGAAATTTCCTGCTGGTGTTGCTTACGCAGCTCTCGGATCCCCATTTTCAACATCTGAGGCACAAAGTCCACACACCAGTATCCTTACAGTGGCAGCATACGCTATACTCTCGGCTATTCAACACATAAGGCTCACAAATCTCGCTAAGGCTATTGTCTTCGCAGACTCATTAAGTGTCGTGAGAGCTTTAATTAGTCAATGCAAACACAAGAACTCCGTTTTGAATGAATTCTACAGCTTATTGTGCTCCGCATGTATGTGCAACCAAGCGATTGTCTTATGCTGGGTACCTGGCCCCATAGGTATAAAAGGCAACGTAGCTGCTGACGAAAACGCTACGTCAGTGAGTTTTAGCGACACAGATGACAATAGTTCTATCCCTGCCACAGACCTAAAGCCTTTTTTACGACGTAAACAGAGGAACCACTGGCAAGGAGAGGGGGATACCCAAGCATTGAATAAGCTTCACATGATAAAACCAAAACTAGGGAAATGGATAACTGGAAAAACAGCACGATATAAGAAAGTACTTCTTTGCCGATTAAGAATTGGACACACTTACGGTACTCACTGTTATCTCTTGACTGGGGTGGGGGGGATCCTGCGGCTTGTAGTAAGTGTGGCAATATTCTCACAGTCCTGCATGTTCTTATTCAATGTCTTGCAATAAAAGCAAACGAGGAAAATATATTTTCCTTCTGCATATCGTGAAAATATACTTCACCCGGGATTTTTTTAGCCCTGAACCGCTTTTTAACCTGAAATTAGTCTTAGAGCTTTTAGCTGAAACAGACACTCTGAAAATCATTTGCCCAGGTAATTTTTAGCACGCCACTAACAGCAATTGCATTCAAGGGCTCTCTTGAAGCTCTAATGTCACTGTTATGTTTTGTTCCATCATGTTTTTAACAAAGCCCAATTGCCATAGCCCACATAATTAACCAATCAATGCCATTATTTTAGTACCTATATGTTTTACGTCATTTACAGAGAGTTTTAAGGCCATTTTACAGCCATGTCACATCTACCATGAGGAATTCATTGTCCATACCATCCGCAGTGCATCGTTAACATTACCATCTGCCATGGCGCTCTTTGGCCATAACTGGCCCTTGCGCCATAAAACACCACACATCATCGAATCACGTCGCAATACGGACCTCTAGCTAGGTGAGGCTGGCGAGCTGCGCAAATGCTGTATTTGTGATTGTGGTTCTAGTGACCTTCACGCCACAAGAATGGGAGAGAACGGCGGGACAGCGCCCGAGCGTGCTGTTTCTGCTTCTTCGTATGCCAAGGTGTTGTCTAACTCTCGGTCAAAAAGTAGTCAGAAGTTGTTCAGAACATCTTTCCAAATATCTGTTGTTCTTACAGTTGGACTGGGCCACCGACCGCGCTTTTCCCGACTGGTCGTAGACAGTGTTGGCCATATGGTTGCCCAGTGGGTCTGCATAGCACCTTAGGAAACCAAAAATAGACCCCTAAATCGGCCGCTATCAAGCTCGGTTTACATTGCGTCTCCATGAGCTGTCACGAAAAATAGTGAAGCTTGAACCGAAGAGCTTAGCAGACTGATAGTACATTAACATCCAGGTCTCTATATTAGAGACTCACTTTCCTACACACGACAACGTTAAGCCAGTTTTAACAATTGCCTTACGTCCAAAAATGGGCTATTCTTTAGGCAATAAAACCAGGTAACATACCCCGTAGACTCCTAAACCACCGCAGTAGTCACCAGTTTCACATACCAAGCAGACAGATCTTGATTTTAAAATTCACATCATGAGATAATCCCCGCAATATATTTAAATTCTTACTTTAGGGAGGGATAAGATATAATATAAGTGATAAAAAATACAGCTGCATTAGGGTTTCTTTTATTTGAAGCTAGCCATCTCATTGTTTTGTGTAACATGTTAGCGAACTTGGAGGAGAAGGCGAAAAGTGCCCACTCCGCGTGTGCTGCCTACTTCTGATAAAGCACAAGCACCGGGCAGAAACGTACGCCACCTGCGCTAGCGGGAAATTTTTACTACCAAACTCGTGTCGCTGCACGTTGTCTTTTGGCGTTGTCTTGAGCTCGGAACCCAAGCGAGCTTCGTTGGTCTGTCTTCTTTTTCTTCGGTCATTTTCTTTTACGGTTCCACAGTAGCGTGTCCGTGAACGATAACATGGTTTGGTGAGATAACGTTTTCTCAAATGCTTGGTTGCGCAATCTTTTGTTTCCGATATTCTTTTTCCATACTCCCCGGACTCTGCTTCCAGGCGCGTTGCTTTTTCTAAGCGTGTTGGGTATGGCGCCGCCCAGATCTCGCTTCGGTTGTTTCCACTGCCAGCTGCGTGCGTTTCAGGTTTTGCCCGCAGATCATCAAGCTCTAACGCTTTCGCAGAATCGACCTCTGGTGCGGAAAGTGCTCCCCGCTGCCTGCGCGGGCGCTGCTCGCGCAGGGCGTGCGGGCCTAACGGCCCTCTCGGTCGTCTGGTTACTCGCGAGAGGGCACGCGGCGAACGGGGCGAGGGGCTTCGTTCTCGATAATTAGGGAGAGAGGGAAGCAAAGGAGCGGCGGCCTGCGGGATTTCAGCGCGTAACACGGCCGCCCGCCGAGAGCGGATAAAACTTTCCTGCGCGATCTGTGTGTTTATTATATCAGCGACGCATACACGTGTGGAAAGAAGTGGAAGTCGCGGCGAGATAGCAGAAGGAATTATGCGCGCACCGCTAGAAGCATTCCAGCGCACTTAGATTGCTTTAGGATTCTGCTCGTCGTATGGCCCTTTCGTCGTTCTTTCTTTTTTCCTCGCTCAGGCGTTCGACGTAGCGTACTTCGTTTAAAGCTGCAGGACTTTGGGAGAACTTTCAAAGGTTGGTGGCAGTAATCGCCGATACTCGGTGGTTGAGAGATAGAATGAACTTATTACTCTAAAAAAGCCAACTTTCAGAAGCACCCTTAACTTCATAGCTTCCCTCTCTTTATTTGAAGCGCGAATGGAGTCTCCATAGCTGTGTTGTAGCCAGTTTTTCTTAACTAAAGCTTTGGGATTGCGTTCTGCTTTATTTCCTATAGGAGTGCGTAGTTTATGCCACGTGAGCTAATAGATATCAACGTTATGTATCGTATATGTGTTTCCTGTCAAGCTCACGTTCAGCTTTGTGTTACCAAACAGACAATACCAAAACACAGACAACCCGCTTTGCGCGTAGTTTGACACGACAGTCCAATACGGCTAGATTAGTTATTCATTATGGCGTTATGTGACCAAACAGACAATACCAAAACACAGACAAGACGCTTTGCGTGTGCTTTGAGACGACAGCGGAATGCCATAGAGAAACGTAGCTACGTAAAGAACGGACACTCGAGCCGCTTCGCGGTCCAGCAAGTAAGGGCCCGCCAGGCGGTGTAGCAATGTGCGCTTCCACTTCACGTCAAAGTTAGACAGCTTATCATACGTCTGCGGGTTTACGTACGCGCATCCCGTTTCCATAGAGACGTTGATGCTGCGCCGGTCATTTGCCGTTGGTTACGCCCACCCCACCACGCATTTCCACGCATCGCCTCGCTCGTGCGGTAAGGCTTCTTTCTTCTGCAGATATAATTGTGTTATTTCTTGCGTTAAGAACATTGTTAGCAAGACGTTTGATATGCTGAGTGAGCGTATTTAGCACGTGCAGCATAGAATATGAGCCATGACACCCGTTGACAGTCCAGCCACACGTTCGTTTTTTGCACCCTTCTTTCATTACTTCCAACGCGTAATTTTACAAAACTCACTCGCAAGATCTTGGTTTAAAGCACAAAATTTCTTATTTGTGGCTCACCAGTACCATAGCACAAACGTTTTATTTGGCGTGGCTCGAGCAGTGTAATGCGCATTTGGGATCGTTTTGTGAAGGATGCTTACCTCACTGCAAATGCGCGTTGTATGCACCAGGCCAGGTTCGCAAGTGGTACTTTTACTTGACGCGTTGCTTGTCATGGCTGAAACATTCTTCGTGGAGTTTGTATCTGTCTTCGTCTTTATCAAGTGTGTGATACAGTATTCTTTATGTCCAATTCCCTATGTAAACAAGACAAAATAAACTTGCTTGTATGGAACCACTGCTTCCTATTGTGTGCAACTGAGAACAGGGGCTCAGAAACGGCAAAAGAATTGCAGTATTTTTCCAATCTGCATGAGCTGATTCATCCTTGCTGGTTCTTCGAGAAGCTTGGTGGCTTTTCCTCTAAAAAGGCTGCCATGCACGAGTTTCTTACGTCTACTTGTGCGGCATGCTTAAAAGGTAAATGTTAAAGCGCTTGCGTTCCACCAGAGCGGACGTAGTTGAACAGTTTTGCAGCCAAAGGTAAACCAGAATCGAAAGCTTTACCATCGAAACCGAAACCAAAACACAGCTCAACCATGCGTCTAACATCTCGGAAGAGGGAACTAGCGGTCTGACCAGCCACTCGGGGCGCTGGCAGCAGTGCAGTAGCCCGGCAGCGGGGCCCTACGGGAGTGTCCGCTCTTTACCAATATGTTCCTCTTTGGAAATACGGCTAGCTTTATTATTTCTTTAATTGGTTATAGAGTCTTTGTGATATTGAAAATGCTGGCACCCGACCAGCTTGCTCTCCTTAACTCTGAGCGAGATGATCCTTTTTCCGAGCAGCATCGTCTGTTCTGCATTAGATAATGCTTTTAAGTTCGTACAACGTGTGCGTCGTTTAGTACTATTCATTTTTCATCCGGTTAATGCGTTCGCATCTGTACGATACACACACCAGGGCTGCATGCATTCCCTGAAACAGCATATTGGATGTGTATTGAAAATTGACTTGCAGAGAATAACTTCAAATTATGACCCCTTCTTCAAGGCTGCGCTTTGAAACTATCAGACCTTTATCTTCAGCACCGAATTTCAGGTATAAGCATGCAAATTACGTGGGGGGGGGGGGGAAATGGCTATAGCTCTTTAAATAAGACGCAGCTTGAAAAGGTACAAGCGTATACACTGTGCGAATCAAGTATAACAAAACAATTACTAAAAAAAGGAGCCCAGCAAGAACTGTTTACTCCAACATTTCTGGTACCTAATAACAGAAAGCATCTATAGAGATCAAAAGAGATCTCTAAAGGTAGAAGTGTAAGGAGGGTACCAGAAAGGTTGTCGAGCAATGTGCCGAAGATAGACGTATTTTAAAGGGCATGACAAATTTTATTTAGACAATAAATATTTAAATATTCTTGCCAAATTATGTAGATAATAGGTGATAATATTAGGGTGGGGGCAGAGATTTTTCAAGAGGAGGGTCCGAAATTTAAAAGAGGCTTTAACGGTCCGTAATCACAAATGGAGCCATTAGGAGCGACTCAGACAAGAAATATCACATTGTTGCACTTTAATTATAGGATTAGGTACGTAAAATACTGAAAAAGTTTTCCAATGGCACTGCTGTCATTTTTTGTCGACGTTCTGTTTTTTTTTTCATGAGACTTCCGATGCTTTATTGCTTAACTCTTAGAACAGTGATGATTCCGTAAGATCCGTGATCAGCGACCAGAAAATATGCTTCTATATGCTAAGCAGCAGTCCATGAATGTATTTGCCAATGAGGCAAGCAAACAGATCGGTAAAGTATCAATAAAACATGGTAGCAAGGCCACAACATACACGATCAAGAGAGCTCACAAAGTGGAAACTTATCGCCCTACGATAAGTTTTAAAGCAATTTGCTCTTTAACGAAATGACGCGTCCAATTGAAAAGGTCCATAGCCCTGCCTACAATACAACGTGCGTATCAGGACCGCCGTGGCAGAATGTCTTTAACGACCCCAATAAAGCTCCATGGTCACGGTCGTTTTGCTAGTGCCGTTACTGCACCATTTACATACGCGCACAAAAAAAAGCATTTTCTTCAACAGCAATTTTATACAGTCATTATTAGCGTTTATGGGCCGTTATGGGAACATTCCGAGCTTTAAGAGGACTGCAATTATTTTTACAATTTCAAACACTATTGAAGCACCAGGATCAGCCTTCACTTTCGCTTCATTGAAGAAGTTTTTAAAAATTCCAACAGGTCTGCATAACAAAATATGAGGACAATTAAATACGGTTCAACACCTGGTCACTAAAAAAAAAATTGTATCAGTAGCTTATACAACTTATTATGCATAGGCCAACACGCGTAACCTTTAGCTGAATGAGTCCGTAGGTTGTATGCTCTTAGATCCTTGCCTAGTATAGTTCCCGTTAACCTGCACAGGCACAGCATGTGGCGAACATTCGGAGCACAGCACTTCGGACAGCTTGCAGGCTCTTCAGCTGCCGGAGTGAAGGATGCCCAGCGTATCTCCATCCCAGAAACCCCGCTTGTCTCGCTCCCATCGGACGCCCTCTCCATCCCTCTCGCCCCAAAACATTTTCTCTGACGGGATGCACGAGCCTAAATCTCTCAGTATGTCTGCTCCATTCCTCGTGATTTTTCTCGGCTGGAGGAAGCGCCTTTGCACCTTCACTGGTAATCTTACGCTGGGTTTTTCTGCCGCGAAGGCATTACGGCGGCGAGTATCACAGCGAACTAACAAATTTCACGCTGAGATTGCATGCCTCCCGAAAGCAACCGAAGTGGCCGACCGTGTGCCTATGCCAAGTTTGCGCCTATATGGGTCCCAGAAATTGTTGGACAGGCCAAAACGGTAGGCAGAGGTCGCGCTGCCTGGAGTTGCCCCCAGGTGTGTGTATGTGTTTCGGCACCGCTCGGCTGCGACATCAGCGGTGCAAAACGTGGTCTTGTCGGGGAGTAGTAGCAAGGCGATGACCGCGTTTTCAATCTTGCGAGATCACTACCGCGCGGGAGATGGGGAAAAGGATGGAAGTGTACTCGGTTATTCAGGCAGGTGGGGAAATTCTCAGCCGCCTGTTTCCCTAGATTTTACTCCGTTGCATGCAAGAGAAGCAGCTTGCACACGCTGCGACGACGGGCTCAGGTGCGTTCGCTGAAGGCGCCGCGATTTCGCGCTTTGTAGATGGATTCCAAAGTAGACCGGGGAAAGAAATTGCCGCGAATGAGAATCTGGAATGTCTCCGGGAGGTTTCGCGTAGGATCTTTCTGTTCTTTCTAGTGTTACCTGTATTCAGGCAGTCGGCGTGTGAGCCCCGGAGGTTGTGAAATGTTCCCATCTGTCACTGCGACGTGTTTCCACTGCTCGCACGCAAGTTCTGAGTTTTTTTCGTGCCACACCCGCCGTTCCAGCATTGATTGTATGCCTCTCGCGGGATGTGACAGCCGCCGCACGCGAATTTTGCGTTCAGGGGAGAATAGCGACATCGGCCCGTTGTTCTCTTTCGCTATGCACTTGCGATGGCAAGGATTCGAGTGCGCGTGACGTTTTGAGTACTAAGTCGTGGTGCACTCCATTATCGTGCGGTTAACGTGCCACCCTCTGATCGCGTCTCTTGTGTCGCCCAGGATGGTCTGTTTTAGTTTATTCGAGGTTGCTTTATTAGGGTCCATATCCCGTGAGGGTTGGAGTTCACCTCTAGTTGGTGCGACATATTTATTTACATTTACAAGGTAGGAAAAAAAAAAGAGACGGGGGAGACAGACAATGTCTCTGCCGGTCTCCATGGTTTCGGCGCTATTAATTTTTAAGCATGTCCTGGCCATCCTTAAGAGTGACGACCTCCTCAAGCCCTACTCTCTTGGTCAGTGAGGATGAATTCTAAGGGGTCAAACTCAGAGGCTTTTATTGCCGAAGAAAACAAAAATAAATCTGAAAGTTTCATTTTGTCGTTTCAATATTGGCTGAGCAAAATTAGCGGTAATGTGAAGTAAATAACAGTGCCTAATTTATGTCGTCAGGTAAGTGGATCTTCCAAAAAGCGCCGTGGGATACGTGAAATTTGTTTTGCAACCTATATCATACCAAATGAAAAACGAGCTGGCAGAGTACCAAAGTACCTGTTAGCGATCGACAGAAAGAGAACAGAGCCAAGGAGAGACATATAGGTCACCAGAAAGAATACAGTTCGCTATCCATGGCTCAACAAAGTGGTTCATCTGAAAAACATATCTTTGAGCGTCCTTTCATTCGAGATGTCAAATAATTCGCTCGTTCTCAAGCTGCATAGAAAACATGGTTAGTTCCTAACGTTTGAAACACGAGGCGCCCGACACTAGTAGTTCATTGCTACGACTATCGCAATTGCATCTCGTGTAATCCTAATCATAAAGAGTCTGGCAGTTAATGTTAAAGTTTTGCACAAGCGCAGTTTTTAGCGTCTGACACGGACGAAATATAGAAAAGCAATTCATCGCTTCAACACCCCCGGTTCACGCTCAGAAGTGACAACGAACTCCCTGCAACGGATGGCGCTGCAGCTGTAGTGTTCAGCGATTATCTTCAAGGCGATAAAAAAACACTGTGAGGTGTATTTTCCTGTAATATACTGAAACCCATGAATGATATAGCTTATAAGCGCGAGAGTGCTTATCCGTACCCGAACGTGACTGTATACAGCGAGGGGTTCTTAGTAAGCTTATATATTAAGATTCGCAGTAATTTGCCAATGTTACTATCAAGATACACTGCAGTGTGACAGATACGTATTCTTTCATTGCTGTAGAGCAATGGTGCTTGATCACCTGTCTGTATTACATGCCATACATTTTAATTTTAATGTTTGCAAAAATGCAACGTGCCGGAGTTGGAGTTCGCTTTTCGAGTACGTTCAACAGCCAGCAGTCATTTATGGCCTTCAGGGCTTTGGTAACAGTTGCGCATCAGCTGCATCTGCAGCTGGCACTTGAACCAGTATAAAGCCGCACGTTACTGTAACGATTATTGTATTTCAATGGCTACCTGGGCAGTGCAACGTTACTGGGAATGAAAGCGCCGACAAAGCTGCCCGTGAGGCTCATGGTGAATGCGAAAGCACCTCGATACCATTGTCGAGAACGGATGCAGCGCGGCACCTCAGTGGTCTTGCCCATATTATTACTCTAAGGAAATGGAACACAGCAGATTTTATCAACTGGCGCCTATATGCTATGGAGCCGCATATGACATTACAACTTTTACTTGGTTATAACCGACGGAAAGCAACTTCACTGCGCCTCTTGCGAGCAGGAATTTCTTTCTGAAATGCCTATTCATTCCTAACGAGAATGACGGACAGTCCCAAGTGCAATACATGTGGTGTCGAAAAAACGACCAAACATCTCCTGTGTGACTGCCCCGCATACTAAGACGAGATGAGTGCCCTTCGGACAGGTTTGGGGCACTTAGACGACCGCCCTTTCACAGAGGAGATCTTGGGCCCGTGGCCTCGTGCGTCTGCTATGTGCAAGGCCACAAAGGCGCTGGCGCGTTTCTTGAAATGCACCAACCTTGATGACCGCCTGTGAATGACTCAGCCATGAACGCTTGTGTGTTTAGCAGTGCAAACTGTGAACTTCTTTCTTCCTTCTCCTCTTTCAATCCCCTTTCCCCAGTGCAGGGTAGCCTGGTTAGCCTCCATGCCTTTCCTTTACGACTTCTCTCTCTATTCAACACTCTCAAGCAACCTGCATTATTCTGACAGAATGAAATAAAATGACCTCCTCTTTTTCGACTAGTTTAATTTAGTTTTTTGATATTTTACATCAATTTGCTCAAGTTCGGAGGATTTGCTGCTTCGTTGTAAAACACAAATACTTTGTAAGTTTCCCTCAGGTTCTAGACCAGCGAATGCAAGTCTTGAACGTGACATCTTTCAAGGAGCGGTCGCACGTATTTCGCAGCTATAGAAGTTATAACGCGAAAGGGCGACGCTTTATGGTACATTCATTGTGGCTAATATGTTTTCTTTTAAAAATAGCCCATCTTTTTCAAGCTGGTGGTACGTGTGGCTCCTCGAAATGGTCGTTCATCACGCTTCCATCATTGGCTGCGTGAACGATAAATCGCTATTCCTCTGACTGCCCGAGCTGTGAAGTTTCCTGAAGTCCTCCACCTAAAACATGCTGAAGTTCTGCGGGAGCAGGAACTCTGCAGCACATCTGATTGCTACACTCTGCAGAGTCTATGAAAGCGGGCGACGTTTTTACCGGTAACTCTTTCAACGTGTTTTATGTCGAAGGCTTAAAGAAATTTCGCAGCTCGGGCGGTTAGGGGAGCAGCGATTTCTCGTTCATGTCAAGTGACGGAAAGCGTGATCGACAACTATGTCGACAGGTTGCTCTATCAGCTAGAGAAACGCTGACTGTTTAAAAACGAAAAATGTATTGGCCGCATTGAGTGTTCCACACAGCGTCACGCTTCTGCGTCCGAACTTCTTGAGCAGCAAAGCGCAAGTGCGTTCACAAAAAGTGTCAAAATATCACAAAACACAGATAATGACACGCACACAGCCTAAAACAAGATCGATGAAGGATCCCACCAACCGCCACGACAGCAAGATAACCGCATTCGCACTTTTACGTCTTCTCGCTAGAGGTGTTCTGAGCAGTGAGAAATGGCCATTCTCGTAACGGGGCAAAGTTCTTTCGAAATTTTCAACAAAATTTTCTCTTTGGGGAACAGTGATTTGGGGAACAGTAATACATTCTTTAATACTAATCAAACCAACAACAGAAGATACTTTCATTGCGAAGATTTCCAGACTTGCAATTCTTCGCTGTGTGAAGGTTTTGTTTGAAGTAGACAGCCTTCCTTCCAACGTCAAATTAGGACATGTCCGCCACCCAGTACGACCATTCATGCCGAAGCCCCTCCCGTGCTTCAAGTGTTGCAAGACTGGCCAATTAGAGGGTGTCTGCCTGAACAGCGTCGTGTGCGCGGGGTGCTCTGAGTCCCATTCAGAAGACGCCTGCTACACGGATGTTCCATAGTGTCCTAACTGCAGTGGTGCTGACAAGGCCTCATCAAAGGATTGCCCGCAGGTGCGGATGGAATTCGCGATCCTGAAACGAATGGTGCGGGGCAATGCAATGCATCGAGTGGCTGCTGCCACTCTTCGGCTACGTCGGCATCGACACCTCAGACATTCACAAATAACCGCAGCTGCCGATAGTGACACGCCATATTCCGTCAGACGGGTTGCCGCATCAACGCAAAGCACCATCAAGACGAATACAAGGAAAACAAACACAGCGGAAAGACCCGCCCGTCCTGTAGAATGGTCTGAGCTACCGAGGGCACAACACGCTGCTGAGTTACCTCAAAACGCGCCGGCCTCGACGGCTCCGGCGACTGCTGAAGCAACGTTGGATGATGATCTCCAGGTAAACAGCGTTTTGCAATCTCTCACGAATGATGCCATTTGCATTATACTGAGCAACATGAAAACTTCGTCTGCGCAAAGCGCTCTACAAATGCTTGACAATTTGAGTACAGTGCTTGCAGCCCTTGGTTGAAGTCACGGCTCGCCAGAAGGCGTCGTTTTGTGACGAGGTCATCAACGCGCCGATATTTCAGCGCGACGCCAGACGACTTAAGTCACGGATGTCGGACTTTCGACAGTTGGTGTTCATAAATTTCCTATTATCATCATCTGCGAGCCCCTATCAGCTCACATCAGTCTGTCCGGGTATGAGTGCTTCATGTCCGCAACACACGGAGATTTTGTTTGTTTGTTTTGAACACATATACACATATACACAGTTTACGGGAAAGGGAAAGCGACGAGCAGGCTGGCAACTGCCACCGGAAGGGGCACAACGCCTGCCTACTCTTCTGAAGGGAGGTGACAGCAACACAGAAATGGAAGATAGGAAGGAGGGGAGGAGAGAAGAAAGGAAGAGCAACAGGACAAATCTAAAGACTAAAGTAGAACACAGTACACTACGCACGTTGTTCTGCCCAGTTTCGACTCTGCAGCCGGAATTAAAGTGACGCCGCGTCGAACAGCCTCCACAATTATCGATCACATCCATGGCTAGTTCGCTATGCGGCTAATTGTGCGCTCCACGGTGAGACGCCAAGTACAGCTGCACGCAATCACGGTTTCACCGGTAGTCGGTTCGCAATATACACTACAAGGTGTTTGAATCCGCCACCTTCCATCTTCAAAGGAAGAAGCGTTAGAACACAGTACAGACCACACACTAAGGCCGGTCACTGAAGGTCACGCTACTACAGAATGTTGAATGTTCGCGCTATAAACGTGAGCCTAAGTTAGTTAACTCTAGAAAGGTTAGTAGAGCGCGATGGGCCTGATCACGATTAGATGCACAACCACTCGGGTATAAACATTCCTCGAGTGTCGCACACCGCAGGCCAAGGAGATGATAGTTTCTCACTAGCGACACGCGCTGCGCACTGAAAGCGGGACACTCAAATATAAGGTGCTGAGGTGTCTCGTAGCAGCCACAAGACGTACACCATGGACTTGCCACACGCCCTTGTCTGTGTAAACGTTCGTGCACGTTCACGCAACTAACCCTCAGCTTGAGCAGTTGTGCTCTAGCGCGACGAGGCAAGCCTCGACCGCGAACACGGGGCGGGAACGTTCCATTTGCGACGCGCTGATCTGGATGCTGCTTGAGTAGGTGGCGACGAATCAGCAGACGAGCGTCATCAAGCCTTTACAAAATTCCTGGGCAGTCACAGTTGTTATGAGCGCAACTTGAAGCGAGCCGATCAGCCTCTTCATTTACGGCGATTCCTACGTGTGAAGGTATCCATTGAGCAACGATAGATTACCCCACGTGATGTAATTTTGCTCGCAGAGTCAGTAATGCTACTCACAAGTGGACAGGCAAGCTCACTGCGTCGTAACCTGCTAAGGGCAGCACGGGAGTCCGTAAAGATGACAACCTTCGATGTAGTTAACTCCTCTTGCACGTATTTCAGTGCAACATTAATCGCTGCTAGTTCTGCAGTTGTTGACGAAGTTGGATGAGGTATTTGAAAGATACGTCGTACTTGAGTTGATGGGCAGAAAAAAGCTGCAGAGGCGCCTTGACCGTCGTTGTGCACAGATGCATCTGTGAAAACTTGAAGATAATCTGGAAACTTTTCGAACATGTGAGACTGAGCCAATTGGAATATTGCCGAAACAGCCATATCAGACTTTTTGTGCATGTCAGGGATTGTGAGGTAAATGGGGAATACGTGCTTCGTGATACCTTTTGGAGGCGGAGACGTATCTGAAGCAGCATGTTGAAAAATGGTAGTGATATCCATAAATAATGCCGCCATTTTCCCCATGCGAGATAACGGGCGGTGAATGAGACGATCAAGGAGCGACTGACCATTCGATGCGCGGTGCAGACGCTGAATATGATACAGAGCTCTCTGATCTGCTTGCAGCCTCAGGGGTGACTAATGCGCTTCAGTGAGTAATGCAATAGAATGCGCCTCGCGAGGTAATCCAAGCATTCGTCGAAGGGCAACGCAATGATCTCGCTCCAGTTTGGCCATCAAACCAGTTGGTATGTTCAAAATTGGTAATGCGTACAGCATGCCTGAGAGCACAGATGACTGGTACACCTGAAGAGCCGTTGTTTGGTCGCAGCCAGTACCTCGAGCAGTCAAGGCGGCCACATACTTAAGGAGGGAGTGCGATTTGCGTCGTACAGATTTAATGGCAGGACGCCAAGAGATGCGGTCATCCACAATTAACCCCAAATAACGGTGTTGTCGCACCCAGTTTATAGGCGTTTCGTCGAGACACAGTCGGCTCGTTTTCATACGACATACGACATGATTTTGCATACGTAAGACCATGAAAACCAGTACCTTATAGTGAAGAAAGGCAAGCTCACTTTTACAGTAGCTGGAGCCTCTATATCGCCTTCGAGTTGGCTGGCATGCGAGCGGTTACGGCGAATCACGACAGTGACTCCGTAGCCTTGGATGATGACTGGATATTTTAATGCATACCGCTATATCTGGGAAAGCTCTACCGCTATATCGTGGAAGCTCTACGATAAACTCGAGGGGCAAAAGGCTAGCGTTATTTGCCTCCGACAAGAGCTGCATTTGTTAAATAATGGAAGGCCCAACTTTCTGCGTGGGACTGTATACAGTAGCTGCCTGGACTTCACCTTTGTTTCACGCTCCTTTACCGAAAAGGTTAGGTGGTTTTCGGATATTGAAACGCGGGGAGGTGACCACCTCCTCACTTAGGATGCATGGGCTGACGGAATGCAAGTTAGCCGGCGTCACCCAATGTATCGACGGCGGATGTTCAAATCAATTGTCAAAGATGGCTGTCATGATGGCTTATCCTTAAGCCTAGAGTGTGCCCTAGGGGCTTCCACGTATTCGTTTTCGAGAGCGCCTACACGCACCAACTACGAAATTGAGCTGCAGAAGCTTCGTGCAATTCGTCGCCGTGCAGAGCGAAGATATAAGCACACAAAGTCCGTACATGACTTGAGGTTGGCCAGACGAACTTAAAGAAAATTCAACGAACTCGCATCGCAAAGATGGATCTCCTTCTGCGAGTCTTTGGGTCCAAGAATACATTTGTCTCACATATGAATAACTGTTCGTGGTCTCCGTAGAATCCTTCAGCAGCGCCACCCTTCCAAGTATTTAGCCCTTCACCAATAATGCAGAGAGGCTAACGTCACTGACGATTTCTTCAGGAGAATTGCTGGCGGAACTAGTTCCGCTGTTTCAGGCGACCCCCGCATTGACAGTCCTTTCAATATGAGCGAACTCGAAGCTGCACTTGCCTTCTGCAATCATTCATCATCGCTGTAATCCGACGGTATAACCTACCGTGTCCTGTGTAATCTTGCCGAAGAGGCTCGGAAAGGACTCCTGCTCTTGTTCAACAGCTCTTGGCAGACAGACACGGTTCCCAAGGAATTGAAGATCAATCGCCTAATTCCACTGCTCAAGCCTGGAAAGTCGTCCGTAGACATTGGAACATAATGACCGATTGATCTTGCTAGCTGCATCGGAAAACTATTAGAGATGATGGCTTTAGCACAATTACAATAGTACCTCGAACGTTACGAGGTATATACAGACGCAATGGCCGGTTTCAGGCGCGGCCGTTCTTCTGTGGACAATGTTGTCGACTCGGTGACGTACGTCGAGCACCAGGAGTCCTGCAAACGATTATCTGGTGCCGTGTTTCTGAATATTAAAGGAGCATATAATAATGTAATTCACGAAGCAATCTTCAGCACGTTAGAGGCAATAGGACTTGGCGGCACGATGTACTTATGGATTAGTAGTTACCTACAAACGAGTTCCTTTTTCCTACTTACCAGGATGGCCAAACCTTCCAGCATTACAGTAACCGTGGGGTCCCTGAGGGCGGAGTACTGAGCCCAACGCTCTTCAATACAACACTCACTGGACTCGCCGACATCCTTCTATGCACCGTTTGGCTCTCCACATATGCCGAAGACATATGTATTTGGACGCCGGGTGTGACGCGACTTCAGCTTCGCGCGCGGCTTCAGTAGGCAGGCACTTTAACATCATCATACCTTCGGGAATAAGGACTTCAGTTATCGTGTGAGAGGTGTGCATGGTGTGCAAACGTCTGACGGGAATTCGCCATATGTTTAGGTTCCTAGGAGGAAAGACCTGGGTAGTACCAATACAATCTATGCTGGAATTGTACAGGGTCCTCTTTATTAGATTCCTGTGGTGTTGCTTACCGGTCATCTCGAACACCTGCAGTACTAACTTGAATACAATCGAAGGCATCCAAGCCCAAGCCCTCAGATTATACCTTGGTTTACCGCGGAGCTCGTCAATGAGAGAAGTTATTGCAGTCGCTCAAGATTACACAATCAACACGCACATTACCGTTGAAAAAATACGTGTGCACATAAGACATTTATGCCGGACCTCTACCCACCACCTCGCAAGTCTCCCATGTAAAGGCCCCGAACGACATCCGGTGCGACTGTCTTCGCGCGCCATGCCTCACTTACGTCAGCGTACGCATTTGCGGCAAGACCTTCGACTACTCCATGGTGTGTGAGCCGTACTCAAGTAAACCTCACAATCCCAGGACTTCAGAAAAAGTCGGACTTACCGTCATCTGCACTCCAGCAACCTAGTTTACTCCTCTTGTACGAGAAGTACACTGATTGCACACCCGTCTATACTGATTACTCAACTACATCAACCAGTTCCGGTGGCGTTGTAGTTATACCAACAAGGGGAATAAGCCAACGGCTTAAGGCGTCATATCACTACGTCTACATTACCTGTACTCGTGGCTCTGCGCGGTGGGCTTGATGTGATCAATACAGAAAGTCCTGGAAAATGGGCAGTCTTATGCGATTCAACGCCGGCCTTACAATGTGTACAATAGTTCCTCCGACATGGAACTCAAGATAATCAAATGGCGTGTGAAATCATGAAACTTCTCCATCACTTGAGAGAAAAAGGCAATGATATCTATTTCTATTTTCATTAGATACCAGGGCATTGCGCTATCGTTGGAAATGATGACGCAGATAAGGCAGCTGGGACGTCAAACCAAAAAGACCCCTGCATCGCCATTCTTCTCCCAAGGACAGACGCTGCGAGACAGCTTCGCATTCTAGCACGCATACTCTTTTTAGCTGAGTGGAATACCGCACATACAAGGTGCACCAGACTGCACAGACTATACCCTTCGGTGCAACTCAGACCTCCGGCCGGACTGCACGGACACGAAGCGTCTCTTCTGTGTCGGTAGGGGTTGGGAGAGTTGCGTTTACGAACACTTATTCAACAGTATTTCGAATGGCTAACAGTCCTGCATGTTATGTCTGCGGGTGCGAGGAGAACATTGACCACCTATTGTGCCACTGTTCTCAATTTGAAGCACAAAGACAATCTATGTCCAACGGCATTTAGGAAACTAGATGATCGTCTTCTGAGTGAACAAACATCATAAAACAGCGTCCTCACCGATGGTCGTCTCAGAAGGCAATAAATGCACTTTTGCGCTTTCTGAGAACATCTGGCTTGTGCGAGCGCCTCTGCCTCTACTGCTGTTCGCAAACGTCTCTCTAATCCCTCTCTCTATTCTTTCTATTTCCCTTCTCCCTTCCCCCCGCGCCAACCGAACTCTTGGTTGGTTAACATTCCTTCGTTCTTTTTATCCTTTTCTCTCCTTCCCACATTCAGGTAAGCGACTAATTTCCCTTTCACGAGTTTCACTTCGGCTGTTCTGTTGTGATCAAAACCAAATGTAGCAACACTCCACAGAAAACACAATAATAAAGCAACCATCCATGTACATGTACGTGCCCCAGACCGCCTTATGCTTTAACTTTTACTTCCAGATCTACCATTAGCCATAACTTCCAGTGGGTATCAGACATCTCCTTGTGGCACACCTATAGCAACAGAGTAGCTTCGTGCAATGAAGTCGCCAATGGGCGACGTAGCCGCACCAGATGGAAAGAAGCTTCCTGTTTTATCAATGTAGACACGCCCGCGGGCATGTCGTGATTGGTTAGACTGGGCACTTCTCCAACGAAACAACACGCGAGCTCGAGGTGAAAAAGAAAGCGATTTATTTTCAAGCTATGTAACGAGACACCGTATTGCCACCGCCGAAAAGCTTCATATACGAGGCTGTTACGGTGGCCATCATTTGTTACGAGCTGGTACCTCTAGTTGTTACGGGGACGGGGTTTAGGCTACCTTCAATAGCGTCTGCTTGGACCTGTTGTAAATCGTATCTGCAAGATATCTTTTAGAACTGCCAAGTCTGCCCAGTTGCAACGCTCAGTGCAAAATTCAGTCCAATCAGTCCCTGGCAAAGTAATGTCTTCAATGATAATTATTTCAGAGCTACGTGGTGTTTTCACTCCTTCTTGGTAAAGCTCCATATCTTCTAGGTACGAAATGGGTGAATTAGGTGGTCTGTACACTGCTGCAAGGAGGAGGAGGAAAGAGAAAAGAAGGCAGGGAGGTTAACCAGAATAACGTCCGGTTGGCTACCCTACACCGGGGGAATGGGAAAGGGGAAAGCAAAGATCACAGGGAGAGAGAGGAGGGAAGGAAAGAATGAAATTGTGGCAAGTTCGCTGACGCGTGCGGTTTTACAGAAATTGCCTTAATAGTCACAGGTGGTCGCACAAACCCGTCGTCCTTAAGAAACACAAAAGTGCCTTCAGCGCTTTATGGGCCGACGGGCGATGGGGGCGGTGTTCCAGCAGCACCTGCACAGAAAGCGGCCGGTTGTCCAGTTTTTGGAAAGCTTTGGCAAGTTCTTGTCTCTCTAGGGCATATCTTGGACAGTGGCACAGCAGGTGGTCGATGTTTTCTTCGGTGCCACAGACCTCGCATGCTGCACTGTCAGTCACCCCAATTAATGTAGAGTATGCCTTTGTGAAGGCCACTCCTAACCAAAGGCGACAGAGAAGCGTAGCTTCACGTCGAGGAAGTCCAGGTGGAGGTCGGAGCTGCAGGGAGGGGTTTAGTCGATGTAGTCGTGTAAGTCGTAAGTTTTGCGAGTTCCACTCGGTCACTGTGAGGCTACGTGCCAGGTGTCGAAGCTGCCTTGCAGCGTCAGTCCGCGAAAGCGGAATCGGAATGCTGTGCTCTTCTTGATGAGCTGTGCGAGCAGCGTTATCGGCGGACTCATTGCCACTGATTCCACAGTGGCCAGGTACCCACTGAAAAACGACTTCGTGGCCTTTTTGTTGGACATCATGGTGAAGTTTCACGACTTCGTATGTCAATTGGTCATGACATCCGTGTCGGAGAACTGACTGCGTGCACTGTAATGCCGGTTTTGAATCACAGAACACAGCCCATTTTCTGGGTCTTTCCGAATCAATGAATTCCAGTGTTCGACGCAGGGCCGTTAGTTCTGCCTCCGTTGAGGTCGTGACATGCGATGTCCTGAACCGCAGTGTCATTCCTCGCGTTGGTATAACCACGGCACCACCAGAACTGCACGACGTAGTCGATCCGTCGGTATAGATGTGCACGTGGTTGCTGTACTTTTCATGCAGAAGAAGTAAGCTCAGTTGTTTTAGAGCAGGGGCCGGTAGATCTGTCTTCTTCTGTAGTCCTGGAATCGTTATCTCAACTTGTGGACGGCTCAAACACCACGGAGGAAACGCTGGCTTGGCCGCAGGTGCGTACCCTGAGGTAAACGACGCACGATGTGCACTGACAATACCGCTAAATGTCGAGCAGGGCCTTGCAGCAGTGAGGCTCGCCAAGTGGTGGGAAGGGGTCCTAGCATAATGCCTGAGATGCATACGCATTGTCTCAACGGCAATGTGCGTCGTGATCGGGTAATCCTGCGCTAGGGCAATGGTTTCAGCCGTTGATGCACTGCGTGGTAAGCCAAGACATATCTTAAGGGCTTGGGCTTGAATACTCTGAATCGTACGCAGGTTAGTCTTGCAGGTGTTGGATATTGCAGGCAGGCTGTATCGCAGGAATCCAACGAACAACGCCATGTACAACTGTAACATAGCGTGTATAGATGCTCCCCAACTTTTTCCTGCAAGGAACCTGAACAGGTGACAGATAGCAGTCAGCCGCTTTTTCACGTAATTGACTTGCGGAGTCCAAGACAGGTCTCTGTCAATTACGACTCCCAAGAACCTGTGGCTTCTGCTGTATGGTATAAGTTGTCCGTTAATAGATACGCCATAACCAGACATTGGCTTCCTCGTGAATGCCACCATTGCGCACTTTCCGCATGAAAATTCAAGTCCTTGTTGACGAAGGTAGCAAGATGTCATTGTGGCTGCCTTCTGAAGCCGAGCACGAAGCTGAAGTCGTGTCACGCCTGATGCCCAAATGCAGATGTCGTCCGCATAGATGGAAAGTCGTACGGTGCTTGGCAGGTTGTAAACTAATCCACTGAGGGTGAGATTGAAAAGAGTCGGGCTAAGCACTCCTCCTTGAGGGACTCCTCGGCTACCGTAATGCTCGGACGTCGGGCCAGTTTCTGTGTGCATGTAGAATGGTCTCCTCTGTAAGTAGTTGCACACCCACATATACATCTTACCACCAAGTCTGACGGCTTCTAACGTGCTAAGGATGGCTTCATGGGTGAGATTATCATAAGCTCCTTTAACGTCTAGAAACAGAGCAGCAGATAGTCGCTTACAGGCCTTTTGGTGTTGCACAAATGTTATCAAGTCAACAACGCTGTCTGTTGATGAACGGCCCCGTCTGAATCCGGCCATAGCTTGTGGATAGATTCCATAGTACTCTAAGTACCATTCCAGACGTGTTAAAACCATTCGTTCCATTTTTTTTCCGACACAGCTGGCAAGTGCGGTCGGACGGTATGAGGAAATGTCCAAAGGCTACTTGCCAGCTTTGAGAAGTGGAATGAGGCGAGTTGACTTCCACTCTTGCGGAACCGTACCCGTCTGCCAGGAGTCGTTGTATAGGAGCAGGAGTGCCTTCCGAGCTTGGTCTCCTAGGTTACACAGGGCACGGTATGTAATGCCGTCAGGTCCTGGCGCTGAAGAACGCCTGCACAAAGCCAGCGCAGCTTCTAGTTCTTCCATAGAAAAAGGGCATTCCATGCGGGGATCGCGTGAGAACAGTGGGTCGTCGAGCGTTCCCGTACCCGTTCCATCGGAATTTGCGTCGCCAGCAATCTTTCTGCAGAAAGATTCAGCGACGTCAATATCTCTACATTGTAGATAAAGTGCCAAAGATTTAAACGGGTGGCGCTGACCAGAGGTTGTGCGAAGGCCACGAACAGTCCTCCATATAAGCGACAAAGGTTTTCGCGGATCCAGGGACTCGCAAAAGGATGCCCATTGTCGCGAAGCCAGCTTGTTCATGTGACGCTGTATTTTCTTTTGTGTTCGTCTAGCCAATCTCAAATCATGATTTGACTTCGTGCGTCTATATCTTCGCTCCGCACGACGGCGAATGGCTCGAAGTTTTGCTAGTTCAATGTCGAAATCGGTGCGGGAAGAACTCCTCGAAAGCAGATGCGTGGTTGTTTGTATGGTATCCTTTATCGCGCCCTGTAGGTTATAAGAGGTGCCGTCACGACAACAGTCTTCCATTATTATTTTGTATTTAGGCCAATCGGTGCACTGGACGGTTCTGGAAGACTTGGAACTAGTCAAACCTTCGATCTTCATATAGGTTGGGATGTGGTCGCTACCCCGTGTTTCTAAATCGGAAAACCAGTGCACTCTTCTCGAAAGCGGCCGTGACACGAAGGTTAGGTCCAAGCAGCTGCTATACGCTGATCCACGCAGATAAGTGGGGCTACCATCATTTGACAAGCAAAATTCCCGTTCAGAAGCAAAGGACACCAACGTTCTGCCTCTAGAGTTAACTTTGGAGCTTCCCCATAGGTAATGGTGGGCGTTAAAGTCACCAGTGACCACCCACGGCTCTGGAGTCGATGTCAAAATTCCCCGTAGGCGCTCACAATCTAGACGGCTTGCTGGAGATATATAGGCTCCAAGAATTGTAAACGTGAGCTTTTTCTTCTTCACTGTTAAGCAAACATATTGATTTGCTTCGTCAGGAGGCACTGGGTGATGTACATAAGTCAAGTCACGGCGTATAAACACAACAACCTTGCTGCACTCTCCGTAGGTAGAGGACATAAAGCACTCATACCCGGACAGTCTGATGGGAGCTGACAGGTTGGGCTCGCAAATCACGATAATGGGGAACTGGTGCGTAAAGCCAAACTGTCTAAAGTCGGACATGCGAGACTTAAGCCCTCTGGCGTTCCACTGCAAGACAGATGCATGCTTGACTTCCTCTTGAAACGACGGCATCTCTCGGGCCATGGTTTTACCCTAGAGCCGCAAGCACCGGACTCAAGGTGTCCAGCACCTGCAGTGCGCTCTGTGCCGACGGGGTTTTCATGCTGCTCAGTAGAATGCGCATGGCGTCCATAAGTGACTTCAGCATCACTATGACTTGGCGATGCTCAGTCGTCGTCCCATCCGCGGTTCGTGAGGTCATTGTGGGCGGCGCACTTTGGTGTGACTCCGAGGCAGGTTGTGCTCTTGGAAGTGTAGGCCACTCTTCAGGAGGTGGGCGTGTTGCCGCAGTCTTCGTTTTCGCAGTATCTGTTTTTGTGGAAGTCGGCGTTGATACGGTAGCCGCTTTGCCGGAAGATGGCGTATATCTTTCAGTAGACGTAACTCGTCGTGCTGCTCTTCGGGGCCGATGTCGTCGCCACCTGAGAGTAGCGGCAGCCTCTTTGTGTGTTGAATGGTCCCGTACCATACGTTTGAGTACTGCTCGCTCGTTCCTCACCCGCGGGCAATCATTGGATGAGGCCTCATGAGTACCATGGCAGTTAGGGCACTTTAACACAGTTGCGCGGCAGGCATCTGCTGAATGGGATTCGGCACACCGTGGGCACACGAGGTTATTCCTACAGACACCTTTTACGTGTCCCAAGGAATTATTGTTGCTTTACCTAGCTTAAATTTGCACCACATGCTTTCGCGAGTTGGCATGCCAGTTATTTGCGTACATTACACATGTATATCAGCCTTGACTAGAAGTGCAACTCCTGCCCCACGTATATCTCGATAATTATTTATAATTTTCTTGCTCCATGGTACAAGCGCTCAGTCTTCTATTTGAGATCAATGTCACGTTTCGGTGATAGTGATCACGTGAGAATCATAATTAGCCAGAACCCGCCGTGGTTGCTTAGTGGCGATGGTGTTTGGCCGCTAAGCACGAGGTCGCGTGATCGAGTCCTGGCCACGGCAGCCGCATTTCGATGGGAGCGAAATACGAAAATACCCGTGTACTTAGATTTAGGTGTGCGTCAAAGAACTCCAGGTGGTTCAAATTTCTGGAGTTCCCAACTACGGCGTGCCTCATAATGAGATGGTGGTTTTAGCACATAAACAATCCATAATTTATTTAGCAATTAGCCAGGAAGTACTCTAGGCCTCCAATATTGTTGAAAAACATTTTGGGTCTAACCCTACAAAAAAAAAAAACCTGCCGACCTTGGTCGTAAGCGCTTTGATTCATCCCATCGTTAGACGTCAGAATCTACAAATAGCTTGTCGCAATACAAGCGCACGAGGGACCCTTCGTTCCTTTCGGGTTTCGCGGAATTCCAGAGAGTTGTACGTTTTGGAGCGTATCTTCTGAAAACTATAATATGCTGAAGGCAGCTGCCTGTCGATTTTCTGCACTCTTTGATAATTTTAGTTTTCATCCCTGTAGTGAAACAATCTTAAAATTACATGTCCTGGCGGAATGTGAGTTTTCTTCTTCAGATGTATTATTTGCACTGTGCTTAAATTGACACCGAAATTCTCTTGGAACGCATGCCTTAAAACTTACGCTTCGAGGTCAGCTGCACATTTTCGGTATTCCAAGCACCATTCGGGCCAGTTTGCCGATTGATGTCCTCAATGTTGTCCATACCTTCGTGTTGCTTCCGCAGAGAACTCTTTGCAGCAGCCGGAGTGTGCCGAACTGGTCTGGTTGATGCACGCTGAAATGAATCTAACAGTGCAAAAGACGGAACGTATATTGTAAAAGACATACACAGTGCTACACATACATACAGGGGCCTGGGCTGACCTCCATATTTTAAGGAGGGGCTCGACCCTACAATGGCACGTCAGCCATTCGGCAAGCGCTGGAGGTGATTTTATTACCAGTAGTGCCTTCTTCGGGACAATCCTAACTCTCCAATTTACCGATTATTTATTTAATTGTGATGAATCAGCTTACGTTGCATGAGCAAAAACAAGAAAGCAGGTATTGTCGTACTCCTTCAAGCACGAATTTCCCTGAGGCACTGCAAATGACGTTCAGCACTGTTTTTTGGCTAATGTTCTTGGCACAGCATAGTGTTTCTCGAGCCACTTGAGCGTGAAGCTACCTGCTCGTGAATTAGTGAAGGTTCACATTGGTTTCTTTAGGTTACTAGTAAAATTAATTCGATTAGTTGTGCACTTTGAGTTCTGTGTTATATCAAAGACGCATGCATTTTGTCCCCTTTTGAAGGTAAAGAGGTATGAAAACATAAATTGTTGTAATGCCTGAGGTTGTCAAAGAAGCAAGGCAACTAAGGGTCTTTGTTGCAGCTAGACTTATTTGCTTTGAGTTCACATATCTTTAACCCTTTAGCTCACAAGTCATTAAAAAAAACGTTTCGAGTAAGGTCCCTTCATTGAGCAGTATGCGTTCATGTTTGTCTGTAAGCGAATTTGTTTCTAAAATCTATACGGCAGATAAAACTGCTAACTTTAGTTTTTATAGCAATTTGCTAATTTACTATTGCAATCAATGCCTTTCATTTCTGGCGAAACTACAATTACTTGGCAACGTGCTTATTGTATTTGCTACTTTGATTTTATATCGACTTTATATTTAACGCGACAATTGCTAGTGCAAAGCTCGCGCAATGCGGAAGCTGTAGGTTCAGATCCAATTCGCGGCGCGCGCGCGCGCCGCGAACACACACACACACACACACACACACACACACACACACACACACACACACACACACACACACACACACACACACACACACACACACACACACAAGAAGCCAACAAGCACCGACACCAAGGACAACATAGGGGAAATTACTTGTGCTTAATAAATGAACTAAAGAAACGATAAATTAATGGAAATGAAAGTGGATGAAAAAACAACTTGCCGCAGGTGGGGACGAGCTCACAATCTTCGCATTTCGCGTGCGATACTGCGTTGCGCAAGATAATTGCGAAGACCGACAATGCTTTTCGCCTCGTGCGAAGGGTCACGAACAGACATCGTGGCCTAAAGGAGGACAACCTGCTTCAGCTCATCAACGCCTTTGTGCTGTGTCACTTCACCTACATGGTGGCCATGCACAACTGGCTCAGAGCCGAGCTGGAAAAGCTTAATGCCCTCATTAGAAAATTTGTCAAGAGAGCCCTCGGGCTGCCCGTTGTTAGGAATGGCCTGGCTAGGTGGCAACATGCAAGTTTTCGCAGCCAGCTGCAGTTGCGAGCGTGGCGAGCTTCCCCGAAGATATCATGGAAGCCTTCAACACCTGCCGGGGCGACTCGTTTCATAGGGACCGCGAGGTGCCGCGTCAACAACCCCTCTGCGCCGCATGACTAAACGCGATCAGCTATTGTCAGTGAAATCGCCAACGCCTTCACGGTTCGACTGAAGCAGGGGGATTTCCTGGAAGGAGATGCCTTGCGGTGCCTTTTCACGGTCTTTGAAGACGCCAGACAATGGGCAGCGGCGGAGGCCACTGTGCGAGGTCCGCTCTGGAATTTAGAGGCGCCAGCTGGGGTCGGGCGTGACCACCTGGCTACGGGGACGCAAGACAATGGACACCACGACAGCCGCGCTGCGAATGTCAGCTCCGAGTGCTGCAAAGGTCGTCGTCCCTCGGAGGGGGCACTGAAACCTGTGTGTGAGTGTGTGCGTGTAAAACGTCCCGCAGAGAGGCGGCTTGTTTACGATGGCGTCGAACGTTTTGCTTCACCTAGGGATCTAGGGAACACGTATGTTTAAATACGGCTGTTGTCGGCTGCTAGTGCGTGCTCGTCGTCGTGCTTACTGATCGTACTCGTGAGCTGTGTGCTCGTATGCTGTATGTTTCGTCTTGCGGGCTGCATTTGGGAGTCACGCTAGACTGTGTAAATGTATATCTTGTTTAAAATGTAAATACTCTAAATAAATCCTGCTCGCCTAGTCCTGTCGCCCCAGGTTCCTCCGATCATCCTACAAGCCCGACCCCAACTCTTACACCGTCAGAACGCATACCGAGGACTTCCTTTGGTTCGGCATACACAACACCATCGAGGAGATAGCCGAGGCTCAGGAACAGGCCCAGCTAACTCGGCTGTCCACCACGCCGGCCGGCAGGCATATCCTCGAGCAGATCGGACTCCCACCTACCAAGAACTTGGCTGAAAACACCCAAATCCCCAGAGAAATAGGGGAGAAGATCGTGGTCGCCTCTTTGCCCCGCAACGTTCATCCCGTTAACAACTAACACAGGTCGTCGCCAGGCAAGAGCATTGAATATACTGAAGCAAATAAGCAAGGACAAGATCAAAGCAAGCTTCGTGGACGCAGCTGCATAGCGAGACGGCAAGGCTTTTGCGGTTTCCGTCGTGGACACGCTGGGCAAAGTCATCAACTGTGCTTGCGTCCGGACGACGAACCCCGAGGTGGCCGAGCAAGAGGTCATTGCACTCGCCATGCAAGATGGTTGGAGAGAAATGGTGTGTAGCGATTCGAAAGTGGCCGTCAGGGCATTCCAGAAAGACCGGGTAGCCCGGCAAGTAATTCAAATTCTGAAAGGCGCCAAACACGGCGACACCTCCATGCACTCCATGCTTTGGTTCCCTGCCCACGTCGGGGCGATTGAAGGGGTTCCTCTGAACCTCAACGAGTCTGCCCACGAGGCTGCGCGTGGCTTTACCGACCGCGCTGCCATCGGATCGGGCGACTCTCTCCCCGGACACAAAGACGCTCCTATCACGCACAATGAAAATACTAAATTATTTTACTTAGAGAGATAGGTTTTCCCGCCACCTCACTCCAAGCTAAGCAGGCCGCAAGCGGTCACGCTCAGAATCTTGTAAACGAT